>NC_069505.1:105010562-105243062 GCF_027579735.1 Bombina bombina | reverse complement strand
TATATATATATATATATATATATATATATATATATATATATATATATATATATATATATATATATTCATGTGGAAAGCCAACACTCACAGACCAGTAGTCATATGCCCAGGGTGCATCCAGATAATCAAATTAGATAGAAGAAAAAAGGACTGGCTAGTACTTCTATCGTTCTCACAATAAAGTGGGGAACGATATGATAAGAAGTCCTGGCGTGTGTGTATATATTTATATATATATATACATATATATATATATATATATATATATATATATATACACATACATACACAAATTCCAAAAAAGGAGCACTCTCACCACAATAACAACTGCCAGGGTGCCAATGGTTGAGTATAACAGATAAAGGACAGCACTCACTGGTCTTTTCCAAAGTGTACTTTAATAGAAAAAAAAGTGACGTTTCAGGGACACACTCCCCTTCCTCAGACAAGCTTGTCTGAGGAAGGGGAGTGTATTCCCGAAACATCACTTTTTTCTATTAAAGTACACTTTGGAAAAGACCAGTGAGTGCCGTCCTTTATCCATTATATATATATATATATATATATATATATATATCCGTGTGTGTAATAGTTTAAGTCAGCTTCAAAGCAGCAATGCACTACTGAGAGCAAGCTGAATCCATCTGGTGAGCCAATCACAAGAACCTAGTGTAAGTAGCAACCAATCATCAGCTCCCAGTAGTGTAGGATATGTACATATTCTATTTCAACAAAAAGAACAAATTCAATTTGAAAAATAGAAGTTAAACAAACAGCGTTTCATTTTGACTTCCCTAAGACTGTCAGATAAACAAGCACACAAAGTGCTCCCACATAACTTTGGGGTCTGTGTAAAGGGAATGCAGGACCTTCAATAAACAGACTTGGATGCTTTATAACTGCTCATTGCAGATGAGTGTGTTTGATGAAGCAGGAAAATGAATCTAACAAGCTCCCAAGGGAATCCCTCTTCAGCATGTGTATAGCACAAATCAGACAATCGTAAATGTTAAGCTTAGTCATAAAAAATGAACTCTTCTAAGAAGAGGGTGGGGAACAAGTGTCATTTAGGCGCCCAATTGCCATTTGTAAATGTCTGCTGGGAAATAGCCCATTTTAATGGGACAATGGATTACCTAGCATGATCAAAACAGTCTCACCAGTGGACAGTCAGTGCTGAGTCATAGATGAAAGACAAAACATGAAAATACCTTCTCCAGAACTACTGGCCAATTGACATTTTCTCGAAACTGGATGGTGAATAAATTAAAGGGACATACAACTAAAAATAATTTCATTAGTGCAGTTTATTACCAAAGTCCCATGTGCACCTAGTGTTCTACCGCACCAACCACGAAAAAACAAACACGCATAGCATCCATATGCACACATGATATTCTGAGGATGGCACAAGAGCACAGCTTTTGCATATGTGTTTAACCCATTAGCATTGGGTAAAACAAAAACATTTCTCAGAGACCCAGTAAACTAAAATAAAAAAATGTCAATGCATTTTCAAATACATTTTTTTCCTTATTCTTTTAAAAGAAAAATATTCAAAAGCATATTACTTCATCTGACAGAGGAAAATACCCACAACTGTATTGGTACAATCATAAAACTCCCGACTGTTATTGTCAAACAAACTATTACAGGGAATCATTCATATTCCTTCAATTAAGAGCTTCAACAAAACCATATACAAACATGTATATTCTACTGACACAAGCGAATACATTAGATAGTAAGTGTGTGTAAATCCAGGGGCTTAAGGAATCTCGCACTTGTCTCCGTCAGGTTCCAAATACTTTACTTGTCCAAGCTTATTTTTTTTTCTTCTAAATAATCTACATTTAAGTTCTGTAGCCTTTTAAATGTTCTGCGGTTTGGGAGCCCGGCCAAGAGACATCCATCAATCCCAAACCTGCCTTGTTAGGCAGATCCTAATTTGGTCCGGCCAGTTCCAAGCTTGAAAGGTTTCGGTTTTAAATTAAGGGCTGCACACTTTAAATATTCAGTGGCAAATTACAGCTGACACTTTACACACAGCCGACCCATAACTTAGACTGGTTATTTATTGCCTTGTATTTTCCCCCTTTTTCAATAGTGTAGAGATAAACTCTCATGGAGTACCCCGAGGGAAACTTCAGCTCCCTTTCTGACACAGAATGAGCTTTTCTTCTGTAGAAAAGGCCAGTTTTTCTCCTTAATTCTTTCCCCTACTGCTCCCCGGCCATCACTCACCCCTCACCCCTACTGCTCAAAGGAGCGCAGGTCACGGCGCTGTGACGGCAAATAATAAATAGTGAAAAAGATCTGAAGGAATTTGGTAGTTGCCTTTCCTACATATTAAGTCCAATTCCCTGGTGAAAGTCTAGCTAACGACTGTGGGGACTCTGTAGTAATCATTGTCACGTTTTCCAAAACGACAGCCCTTTGGAGTATGCTATTAAAAATTCTACGTCGTATCACAAAATTTATTGCTTTAGTTTAAACTAAGCATTGTATATATTTGCTCCACGTGAGTAAACTGGAAAACAAAAATTGGACAATTAAAAAGAAAAACAAACAAGTAATTTTAAGGATGGTAAAATAATTATAGCTTCTGTTAAACCAATAAAAAAAGGTTTTCATCCGATTCCTTTCATTTGATTCCTTGATCACCTTATCAAGTGGCAATGATGTCCATTAAACATGTGCATTGTTTTCATATTCGGGATTTGCTTTAGAAACTAAAGCCAAATGAGGTTGCAGACAGTGGCATTCTACTCTTTTCGGCATCAGATTTATTACTGTTGAAGTGCAACATGCAAATAAATCCTGTGCCCAAAAGAGCCGAATGCTGCCGCTTATGGCCATATTCAGCAATAGATTCTAAAGCAAATGCCGAGTATGAAAAACACAAACATGCATAATGCCCACAATAACATGCATGTTTGTGCCCATCACCGCTGAGTACCCACATAACTTGTTTAAAGGGATATTAAACCCAAATTGTTCCTTTCATGATTCAGATAGAGCAATCTAAAGCAACTTTTATCAATTTTCTTCATTCTCTTGCTAAATTTATTTGAAAAGCAGGAATGTAAGCTTAGGAGACAGTCCATTTTTGGTTAAGCCCCCTGGGTAGCACTTGCCGATTGGTGGCTACATTTAGCCACTAGCCAGTTTCTGTACCAAAAAGGGGGCTGGCTCCTAAGCTTACATTCCTGCTTTTACAAATAAAGATACCAAAACAACAAAGAAAATTTGATAATAGGAGTAAATTAGAAAGTTGCTTAAATGGACAGTCTAGGCCAAAATAAACTTTCATGATTCAGATAGAGCATGTAATTTTAAACAATTTTCCAATTTACTTTTATCACCAATTTTGCTTTGTTCTCTTGGTATTCTTAGTTGAAAGCTTAACCTAGGAGGTTCATATGCTAATTTCTTAGACCTTGAAGCCCACCTCTTTCAGATTGCATTTTAACAGTTTTTCACCACTAGAGGGTGTTAGTTCACATATTTCATATAGATAACACTGTGCAAGTGCACGTGAAGTTATCTGGGAGCAGGCACTGATTGGCTAGACTGCAAGTCTGTCAAAAGAACTGAAAAAAGGGGCAGTTTGCAGAGGCTTAGATACAAGATAATCACAGAGGTTAAAAGTATATTATTATAACTGTGTTGGTTATGCAAAACTGGGGAATGGGTAATAACAGAATTTATGTTTACCTGATAAATTACTTTCTCCAACGGTGTGTCCAGTCCACGGCGTCATCCTTACTTGTGGGATATTCTCTTCCCCAACAGGAAATGGCAAAGAGCCCAGCAAAGCTGGTCACATGATCCCTCCTAGGCTCCGCCTACCCCAGTCATTCGACCGACGTTAAGGAGGAATATTTGCATAGGAGAAACCATATGGTACCGTGGTGACTGTAGTTAAAGAAAATAAATTATCAGACCTGATTAAAAAAACCAGGGCGGGCCGTGGACCGGACACACCGTTGGAGAAAGTAATTTATCAGGTAAACATAAATTCTGTTTTCTCCAACATAGGTGTGTCCGGTCCACGGCGTCATCCTTACTTGTGGGAACCAATACCAAAGCTTTAGGACACGGATGAAGGGAGGGAGCAAATCAGGTCACCTAAATGGAAGGCACCACGGCTTGCAAAACCTTTCTCCCAAAAATAGCCTCAGAAGAAGCAAAAGTATCAAATTTGTAAAATTTGGTAAAAGTGTGCAGTGAAGACCAAGTCGCTGCCCTACATATCTGATCAACAGAAGCCTCGTTCTTGAAGGCCCATGTGGAAGCCACAGCCCTAGTGGAATGAGCTGTGATTCTTTCGGGAGGCTGCCGTCCGGCAGTCTCGTAAGCCAATCTGATGATGCTTTTAATCCAAAAAGAGAGAGAGGTAGAAGTTGCTTTTTGACCTCTCCTTTTACCGGAATAAACAACAAACAAGGAAGATGTTTGTCTAAAATCCTTTGTAGCATCTAAATAGAATTTTAGAGCGCGAACAACATCCAAATTGTGCAACAAACGTTCCTTCTTTGAAACTGGTTTCGGACACAGAGAAGGTACGATAATCTCCTGGTTAATGTTTTTGTTAGAAACAACTTTCGGAAGAAAACCAGGTTTAGTACGTAAAACCACCTTATCTGCATGGAACACCAGATAAGGAGGAGAACACTGCAGAGCAGATAATTCTGAAACTCTTCTGGCAGAAGAAATTGCAACTAAAAACAAAACTTTCCAAGATAATAATTTAATATCAACGGAATGCAAGGGTTCAAACGGAACCCCCTGAAGAACTGAAAGAACTAAATTGAGACTCCAAGGAGGAGTCAAAGGTTTGTAAACAGGCTTGATTCTAACCAGAGCCTGAACAAAGGCTTGAACATCTGGCACAGCTGCCAGCTTTTTGTGAAGTAACACCGACAAGGCAGAAATCTGTCCCTTCAGGGAACTTGCAGATAATCCTTTTTCCAATCCTTCTTGAAGGAAGGATAGAATCCTAGGAATCTTAACCTTGTCCCAAGGGAATCCTTTAGATTCACACCAACAGATATATTTTTTCCAAATTTTGTGGTAAATCTTTCTAGTTACAGGCTTTCTGGCCTGAACAAGAGTATCGATAACAGAATCTGAGAATCCTCGCTTCGATAAAATCAAGCGTTCAATCTCCAAGCAGTCAGCTGGAGTGAAACCAGATTCGGATGTTCGAACGGACCCTGAACAAGAAGGTCTCGTCTCAAAGGTAGCTTCCATCTGATTGAAACCGTATGAACTTGGCCCTCGCTAGCTGAGGCCAAGCCTTGAGAGCATTGAATATCTTCGGAGACAAGTCTGTATAGTCCCCATTCCACTGACTGAGCATGCACAGTTGTAATGGTCTTAGATGAATGCGCGCAAAAGGAACTATGTCCATTGCCGCTACCATCAACCCGATCACTTCCATGCACTGAGCTATGGAAGGAAGAGGAACGGAATGAAGTATCCGACAAGAGTCTAGAAGTTTTGTTTTTCTGGCCTCTGTTAGGAAAATCCTCATTTCTAAGGAGTCTATAATTGTTCCCAAGAAGGGAACCCTTGTTGACGGGGATAGAGAACTCTTTTCCACGTTCACTTTCCATCCGTGAGATCTGAGAAAGGCCAGGACGATGTCCGTGTGAGCCTTTGCTTGAGGAAGGGACGACGCTTGAATCAGAATGTCGTCCAAGTAAGGTACTACAGCAATGCCCCTTGGTCTTAGCACAGCTAGAAGGGACCCTAGTACCTTTGTGAAAATCCTTGGAGCAGTGGCTAATCCGAAAGGAAGCGCCACGAACTGGTAATGTTTGTCCAGGAATGCGAACCTTAGGAACCGATGATGTTCCTTGTGGATAGGAATATGTAGATACGCATCCTTTAAATCCACCGTGATCATGAATTGACCTTCCTGGATGGAAGGAAGAATAGTTCGAATGGTTTCCATCTTGAACGATGGAACCTTGAGAAACTTGCTTAAGATCTTGAGATCTAAGATTGGTCTGAACGTTCCCTCTTTTTTGGGAACTATGAACAGATTGGAGTAGAACCCCATCCCTTGTTCTCTTAATGGAACAGGATGAATCACTCCCATTTTTAACAGGTCTTCTACACAATGTAAGAATGCCTGTCTTTTTGTGTGGTCTGAAGACAACTGAGACCTGTGGAACCTCCCCCTTGGGGGAAGTCCCTTGAATTCCAGAAGATAACCTTGGGAGACTATTTCTAGCGCCCAAGGATCCAGAACATCTCTTGCCCAAGCCTGAGCGAAGAGAGAGAGTCTGCCCCCCACCAGATCCGGTCCCGGATCGGGGGCCAACATTTCATGCAGTCTTGGTAGCAGTGGCAGGTTTCTTGGCCTGCTTTCCCTTGTTCCAGCCTTGCATTGGTCTCCAAGCTGGCTTGGCTTGAGAAGTATTACCCTCTTGCTTAGAGGACGTAGCACCTTGGGCTGGTCCGTTTCTACGAAAGGGACGAAAATTAGGTTTATTTTTTGCCTTGAAAGGCCGATCCTGAGGAAGGGCGTGGCCCTTACCCCCAGTGATATCAGAGATAATCTCTTTCAAGTCAGGGCCAAACAGCGTTTTCCCCTTGAAAGGAATGTTAAGTAGCTTGTTCTTGGAAGACGCATCAGCCGACCAAGATTTCAACCAAAGCGCTCTGCGCGCCACAATAGCAAACCCAGAATTCTTAGCCGCTAACCTAGCCAATTGCAAAGTGGCGTCTAGGGTGAAAGAATTAGCCAATTTGAGAGCATTGATTCTGTCCATAATCTCCTCATAAGGAGGAGAATCACTATCGACCGCCTTTATCAGCTCATCGAACCAGAAACATGCGGCTGTAGCGACAGGGACAATGCATGAAATTGGTTGTAGAAGGTAACCCTGCTGAACAAACATCTTTTTAAGCAAACCTTCTAATTTTTTATCCATAGGATCTTTGAAAGCACAACTATCCTCTATGGGTATAGTGGTGCGTTTGTTTAAAGTGGAAACCGCTCCCTCGACCTTGGGGACTGTCTGCCATAAGTCCTTTCTGGGGTCGACCATAGGAAACAATTTTTTAAATATGGGGGGAGGGACGAAAGGAATACCGGGCCTTTCCCATTCTTTATTAACAATGTCCGCCACCCGCTTGGGTATAGGAAAAGCTTCTGGGAGCCCCGGCACCTCTAGGAACTTGTCCATTTTACATAGTTTCTCTGGGATGACCAACTTGTCACAATCATCCAGAGTGGATAATACCTCCTTAAGCAGAATGCGGAGATGTTCCAACTTAAATTTAAATGCAATCACATCAGGTTCAGCCTGTTGAGAAATGTTCCCTGAATCAGTAATTTCTCCCTCAGACAAAACCTCCCTGGCCCCATCAGACTGGGTTAGGGGCCCTTCAGAGATATTAACATCAGCGTCGTCATGCTCTTCAGTATCTAAAACAGAGCAGCCGCGCTTACGCTGACAAGTGTTCATTTTGGCTAAAATGTTTTTGACAGAATTATCCATTACAGCCGTTAATTGTTGCATAGTAAGGAGTATTGGCGCGCTAGATGTACTAGGGGCCTCCTGAGTGGGCAAGACTCGTGTAGACGAAGGAGGGAATGATGCAGTACCATGCTTACTCCCCTCACTTGAGGAATCATCTTGGGCATCATTGTCATTATCACATAAATCACATTTATTTAAATGAATAGGAATTCTGGCTTCCCCACATTCAGAACACAGTCTATCTGGTAGTTCAGACATGTTAAACAGGCATAAACTTGATAACAAAGTACAAAAACGTTTTAAAATAAAACTGTTACTGTCACTTTAAATTTTAAACTGAACACACTTTATTACTGCAATTGCGAAAAAACATGAAGGAATTGTTCAAAATTCACCAAATTTTCACCACAGTGTCATAAAGCCTTAAAAGTATTGCACACCAAATTTGGAAGCTTTAACCCTTAAAATAACGGAACCGGAGCCGTTTTAAACTTTAACCCCTTTACAGTCCCTGGTATCTGCTTTGCTGAGACCCAACCAAGCCCAAAGGGGAATACGATACCAAATGACGCCTTCAGAAAGTCTTTTCTAAGTATCAGAGCTCCTCTCACATGCGACTGCATGCCATGCCTCTCAAAAACAAGTGCGCCACACCGGCGCGAAAATGAGGCTCTGCTTATGCTTTGGGAAAGCCCCTAAGGAATAAGGTGTCTAATACAGTGCCTGCCGATATTATTATATCAAAATACCCAGATAAAATGATTCCTCAAGGCTAAATATGTGTTAATAATGAATCGATTTAGCCCAGAAAAAGTCTACAGTCTTAATAAGCCCTTGTGAAGCCCTTATTTACGATAGTAATAAACATGGCTTACCGGATCCCATAGGGAAAATGACAGCTTCCAGCATTACATCGTCTTGTTAGAATGTGTCATACCTCAAGCAGCAAGAGACTGCACACTGTTCCCCCAACTGAAGTTAATTGCTCTCAACAGTCCTGTGTGGAACAGCCATGGATTTTAGTTACGGTTGCTAAAATCATTTTCCTCATACAAACAGAAATCTTCATCTCTTTTCTGTTTCTGAGTAAATAGTACATACCAGCACTATTTCAAAATAACAAACTCTTGATTGAATAATAAAAACTACAGTTAAACACTAAAAAACTCTAAGCCATCTCCGTGGAGATGTTGCCTGTACAACGGCAAAGAGAATGACTGGGGTAGGCGGAGCCTAGGAGGGATCATGTGACCAGCTTTGCTGGGCTCTTTGCCATTTCCTGTTGGGGAAGAGAATATCCCACAAGTAAGGATGACGCCGTGGACCGGACACACCTATGTTGGAGAAAAAGGGATTATCTATCTTTTAAAACAATAAAAATTCTGGTGTAGACTGTCCCTTTAAAATGTCATGCTCTATCGGAATCATGAAAGAAAAAAAATTGGGTTTCATATCCATTTAAAGTACAAATCTTTCAACTTAGATTTTCTAAATGATTCTCTGATCTAAGTGTAAAAAACAAAAACATCATCACAGACACATAGTGCCCCATGGAAAGAGATGAAGGGGATCCTCCCTGCTGTGGCGAGAGATTCCCCAAAAGAAGGTTGAAAGGAGCTGGGCTGTCAGTTAGTACACATCAGAGCCCAATAAGGGTCATAGGTTACTAAAGCAAAGACTACTGGGCAAATACAAGCTTGTTTGTAGAAGCCACACAGCAAATAAATCTTGGATGTATTTCCAGCTCTTAAAGCTACTGCCCTTCACATAGTACTCACCACATGGGATTTGACATATCAGAGTCACCCATAGCCTTACCTGACGCAGAGCTTCCTCTAGAGTCCTAAACCACCGATATTGGCTTAACACACAAGGAAAGCCTGGGTGCTTTAGTTTTCTAAACATTTATTAGACACAAAAAGCTTTACAACAAATAGCATACAATTAACTTAAAACAATTGACACAGTCTATTGACTAATTTAAAAAAAAAGATATATTTATATATACACAGTACATAAATGCTAGATATGATTGTGTTCAAAACAAAACTAGAAAAAATATGCATGATTTAAAATCATGTGTAAAATGTTAGTTTCTATAAAAGTAATAGGTACAGCCATGTTGAAACCTGTTTCCCCTTTTCTCATTTCTTTTGCTGAAGAGAATTAGGGTCAAATATAAAACAAGAACTAAAGTGTCCAAACACTACACTAGGGAAAATGTATTAAGCTGCATTTGCAGCTTTTAAGGCTTTCCGTTGCAAATTTGCATGAGTGAGTTTGAAACCACAAATTTAAGATGCATTAAACCCTGACACTTGATTGTTTGAGGTGATTGACATGCCCTGCTCTCACTCAAACAGTTGCACAACAGCATGGGAGGCAATTGTACATTTTGTTGTGCAACGCAAGTAGCAATTGTAGATGGACTGGTTCTCTACCTGAAACCTTGATACATTTTTCCAACTGTGCAAACAATGACAGTGTGGAATGTGACAAAGTAAAAGAATATATAACAGGGTTTCCCAATTGTCCTTAGCAAAAGAGATTAAAAGAGAGGAACCTAGGTTGCCAATTACTTTATGGATACTCAGTGGAATTGGAAAGTCCACACTTTAAATAACATGAAAAGGCAGGGGGAAAAAATGAAAGCAATGTTTTCCCTAGGACCTATTAAATAGACATACCATTTGACTAATTCTATTGGCCACCAGGATAAAATGTAAGCCAATATTAAGGTAAAATTTGACAATTACATTTTGCACAAATTATTATTATTAAAATCAATTTAAATCAAATTATGCAATTCATTTGTGCTTTGTATATCTTAAAGGGACAGTAAAGTCAAAATGAAACTTTCATGATTCGGATAGAGCATGCAATTTTAAACAACCTTCCAATTTACTTCTGTTATCAAATTTGCTTCGTTTTCTTGGTATCTTATTGAAGGGTTAAACTAGGTAGGTTCTTAATAGCTCAGGCGTGTGCATGTGTTTTTAGTAATCTATGGCAGCAGTGGTTTGCAATATTGTATAACAAAGCTACAAATAAAACACTTTCATAACATAAGTTAAAAAGTTCTATCTGAATCAGGAAAGTTTAATTTTGACTTTACTGTCAAAGGTTTTAATGTTATATAACACTGCCCCCACCTGGCCACATTTTCTGTGACAGACACTGGTATATTGCAATATATAGATTAAATTATTTTTATATATATATATATATATATATATATATATATATATATATATATATATATATATATATATATATATATATATATATATATATATATATATATTTATTTTTAAATTATGGGGAGAGATACAAAACTGAAATTAAAATCCTCCATGTCTCAAAATGAAATCAATGTAAATATTTGCATAGGAAATTAGCACATCTAGTCAATAATCCCCGCGTGTTTTTTCCCAGAAATACTTAATATACAATGTTACAAATGCACAAGAGAATTCTGGGTAAGATATGCAAATTCTCATTTTTTTGCTTCAAAATACTGTTTTAACACAGTGATCCTTTTAACAGGATTATTGCAGCAAACCAGAAATCACTCACTAGACAGCCTGTTTCGTTTTTTTGGGAACTCATCAGTAGGAGATAGATTTCTGGTTGCTGCATTGGTAAAGCTATTTTCATGGTTAAACCAAAATTCATTACAACTATGGGGGGAGATAAAAAACTGAAATTAAAATCCTCCATGTCTCAAAATTAAATCAATGTAAATATTTGCAATCTCTTGTGCATTGGAAACATTGCATATTAAGTATTTCTGGGAAAAAGCAAGTTGGGATATTTGCCTAGATGTGCTAATTTCCTATGCAAATATTTACATTGATTTAATTTTGAGACATGGAGGATTTTAATTTCAGTTTTTTATCTCCCCCCATAATTTTAATGAATTGTGGTTTAACCATGAAAATAGCTTTACCAATGCAGCAACCAGAAATCTATCTCCTACTGATGAGTTCCCAAAAAAATGAAACTGGCTGTCTAGTGAGTGATTTCTGGTTTGCTGTAATAATCCTGTTAAAAGGATCGCTGTGTTAAAACAGTATTTTGAAGCAAAAAATAAATATAAATATATATATATATATATATATATATATATATATATATATATATATATATATATAAGAATTTGCATATCTTACCCAGAATTCTCTTGTGCATTGGTAACATTGTATATTAAGTATTTCTGGGGAAAAACAAGCGGGGAATCTTGCCTAGATGTGCTAATTTCCTATGCAAATATTTACATTGAGATATATATATATATATATTCTAATAGCCGGTGGCACAGCACTTTGACCTCTGTACACATATAGTGACCTGGGTGCCTTCCTCAATGAACAAACATACAATTTCGTAGAGAAAGAGGGCACTCACAGGACTTGAGTAATCCAATGATTTATTATGAACATAATGCATGATAATGCAGGAAAAAAACCAGTTTTTCTCTCCGTCTTGAAGAAGGCTAAATAATAGAGCCGAAATGTCGACTATGATTTTTCATGCATTATGTTCATAATAAATCATTGGATTACTCAAATCCTGTGAGTGCCCTCCTTCTCTACGAAATTATATATATATATATATATATATATATATATATATATATATATATATATATATATATATATATATATATATATATATATATATATATATATATACACACATATATATATATATATATATATATATATATATATATATACACACACATATATATATATATATATATACATACATATACACACACACACATATATATACATACATATACACACACACACACACACACATACACATACACATACTATATATATATATATATATATATATATATATATATATATATATATATATATATATATATATATCTCAACATACATAACATTTTATATTCTATTTATCTTATACTGTTTAATGTTCTTTTAATAATTACTTTTTTTACATTAAAGAAATAAATTTACATTATATCCAGAGGATACCCAAGGGGAGCCTATGGAGGATCAAAACAAATTGTCCCTGGTACTCAGATTTAACGGAATGGGAATTTAGAGACATTGCACCTTTCCACTGGATTGCTAATTAGGTGGGTAAACTGAGAAATGTGACATTATTATACACTTACAATACAGCTTTTATTCTGTCTTTTTAAGTTCAGAAAACAAACTAAAACGACTATCCGGCTGCCAAACAGTTAAATGATGCATCCTGGTCTTTTAGCTAAGGAATGAAAACGGAATATTACCAAATGTCAAGAAACTAACAGTGCAAAAAAGAAAATTTTACGTCAGTATATTTACAAGCAGACATATAATCAAGTTAAACCCCCCCCCCAAAAAAAAATCAAAAAAAAATCCCAGCAACATACAGCAAATAAAAAAACAGACTATGTCTCTGGCATACACCCAGCAGGAAGACTTGTGCACATGATACAGGTTCGCTCACAGCATGAGGCATTGCTAGGCAAATATTTCCACTGGCTCCTACGGTTTATAGCCAAAAGCAAATAACACAAATACAAAACATAAACAAAGAGGTTAAAATAATGTTCATTTCTGCTGATTATTTTAGTTAATGTTAGTAGTGCCCTACCAATGGAAAACTGAAGAGGGCGCAAGCCCAAAATAAGATGCACAGAGGAAATGCACAGCTGAGTCCCTAAATGTAACCTGGCAATAAATCTGCAGATTAAAGGGGCCAAGAAACACAAGGAAGACAAACTGTATAACTGATCTTAAAGGGATATGAAACCCCAAAAATATCTTTTGTGATTCAGACAGATCGTGCAATTTTTAAAAAGTTTCCAATTTACCTTGTTGTAGAGATATCTAGATAGATGTTTGGAGCACTACATGGCAAGAAAACAGAATTTATGCTTACCTGATAAATTACTTTCTCCAACGGTGTGTCCGGTCCACGGCGTCATCCTTACTTGTGGGATATTCTCTTCCCCAACAGGAAATGGCAAAGAGCCCAGCAAAGCTGGTTACATGATCCCTCCTAGGCTCCGCCTACCCCAGTCATTCGACCGACGTACAGGAGGAAATATGCATAGGAGAAACCATATGATACCGTGGTGACTGTAGTTAGAGAAAATAATTCATCAGACCTGATTAAAAAAACCAGGGCGGGCCGTGGACCGGACACACCGTTGGAGAAAGTAATTTATCAGGTAAGCATAAATTCTGTTTTCTCCAACATAGGTGTGTCCGGTCCACGGCGTCATCCTTACTTGTGGGAACCAATACCAAAGCTTTAGGACACGGATGAAGGGAGGGAGCAAATCAGGTCACCTAAATGGAAGGCACCACGGCTTGCAAAACCTTTCTCCCAAAAATAGCCTCCGAAGAAGCAAAAGTATCAAATTTGTAAAATTTGGCAAAAGTGTGCAGTGAAGACCAAGTCGCTGCCTTACATATCTGGTCAACAGAAGCCTCGTTCTTGAAGGCCCATGTGGAAGCCACAGCCCTAGTGGAGTGAGCTGTGATTCTTTCAGGAGGCTGCCGTCCGGCAGTCTCATAAGCCAATCGGATAATGCTTTTAAGCCAAAAAGAAAGAGGTAGAAGTTGCTTTTTGACCTCTCCTTTTACCAGAATAAACAACAAACAAAGAAGATGTTTGTCTGAAATCTTTAGTAGCCTCTAAATAGAATTTTAGAGCACGGACTACGTCCAGATTGTGTAACAAACGTTCCTTCTTTGAAACTGGATTCGGACACAAAGAAGGTACAACTATCTCCTGGTTAATATTTTTGTTGGAAACAACTTTCGGAACAAAACCAGGCTTAGTACGCAAAACCACCTTATCTGCATGGAACACCAGATAGGGCGGAGAACACTGCAGAGCAGATAACTCTGAAACTCTTCTAGCAGAAGAAATTGCAACCAAAAACAAAACTTTCCAAGATAATAACTTAATATCTACGGAATGTAAGGGTTCAAACGGAACCCCTTGAAGAACTGAAAGAACTAGATTTAGACTCCAGGGAGGAGTCAAAGGTCTGTAAACAGGCTTGATTCTAACCAGAGCCTGAACAAACGCTTGAACGTCTGGCACAGCTGCCAGCCTTTTGTGAAGTAGAACAGATAAAGCAGAGATCTGTCCCTTCAGAGAACTTGCAGATAATCCTTTCTCCAAACCTTCTTGTAGAAAGGATAGAATCTTAGGAATTTTTATCTTGTTCCATGGGAATCCTTTAGATTCACACCAACAGATATATTTTTTCCATATTTTATGGTAAATTTTTCTAGTTACAGGCTTTCTAGCCTGAATCAGAGTATCTATTACAGAATCTGAAAACCCACGCTTTGATAAAATCAAGCGTTCAATCTCCAAGCAGTCAGTTGGAGGGAAACCAGATTCGGATGTTCGAATGGACCTTGAACAAGAAGGTCCTGTCTCAAAAGTAGCTTCCATGGTGGAGCCGATGACATATTCACCAGGTCTGCATACCAAGTCCTGCGTGGCCACGCAGGAGCTATCAAGATCACTGAAGCCCTCTCCTGATTGATCCTGGCTACCAGCCTGGGAATGAGAGGAAACGGTGGGAATACATAAGCTAGGTTGAAGGTCCAAGGTGCTACTAGTGCATCTACTAGAGTCGCCTTGGGATCCCTGGATCTGGACCCGTAACAAGGAACCTTGAAGTTCTGACGAGAGGCCATCAGATCCATGTCTGGAATGCCCCATAATTGAGTTATTTGGGCAAAGATTTCCGGATGGAGTTCCCACTCCCCCGGATGGAATGTCTGACGACTCAGAAAATCCGCTTCCCAATTTTCCACTCCTGGGATGTGGATTGCAGACAAGTGGCAGGAGTGATCCTCCGCCCATTGAATTATCTTGGTCACTTCCTCCATCGCCAGGGAACTCCTTGTTCCCCCCTGATGGTTGATATATGCAACAGTCGTCATGTTGTCTGATTGAAACCTTATGAATTTGGCCCTTGCTAGATGAGGCCAAGCTTTAAGAGCATTGAATATCGCTCTCAGTTCCAGAATGTTTATCGGGAGAAGAGATTCTTCCCGAGACCATAGACCCTGAGCTTTCAGGGGTTCCCAGACCGCGCCCCAGCCCACCAGACTGGCGTCGGTCGTGACAATGACCCACTCTGGTCTGCGGAAGCTCATTCCCTGTGACAGGTTGTCCAGGATCAGCCACCAACGGAGTGAATCTCTGGTCTTTTGATCTACTTGAATCGTCGGAGACAAGTCTGTATAATCCCCATTCCACTGTCTGAGCATGCACAGTTGTAATGGTCTTAGATGAATTCGTGCAAAAGGAACTATGTCCATTGCTGCAACCATCAATCCTATTACTTCCATGCACTGCGCTATGGAAGGACGAAGAACAGAATGAAGTACTTGACAAGAGCTTAGAAGTTTTGATTTTCTGACCTCTGTCAGAAAAATCCTCATTTCTAAGGAATCTATTATTGTTCCCAAGAAGGGAACTCTTGTTGACGGGGACAGAGAACTTTTTTTCTTTGTTCACTTTCCATCCGTGAGATCTGAGAAAGGCTAGGACGATGTCCGTATGAGCCTTTGCTTTTGACAGAGACGACGCTTGAATCAGGATGTCGTCCAAGTAAGGTACTACTGCAATGCCCCTTGGTCTTAGAACCGCTAGAAGGGACCCTAGTACCTTTGTGAAAATTCTCGGAGCAGTGGCTAATCCGAATGGAAGTGCCACAAACTGGTAATGCTTGTCCAGAAAAGCGAACCTTAGGAACTGATGATGTTCCTTGTGGATAGGAATATGTAGGTACGCATCCTTTAAATCCACCGTGGTCATAAATTGACCTTCCTGGATGGTAGGAAGGATCGTTCGAATGGTTTCCATTTTGAACGATGGAACCCTGAGAAATTTGTTTAGGATCTTGAGATCTAAAATTGGTCTGAATGTTCCCTCTTTTTTGGGAACTATGAACAGGTTGGAGTAAAACCCCATCCCTTGTTCTCCTATTGGAACTGGATGAATTACTCCCATCTTTAACAGGTCTTCTACACAATGTAAGAATGCCTGTCTTTTTATTTGGTTTGAAGATAATTGAGACCTGTGGAATCTTCCCCTTGGGGGTAGTTCCTTGAATTCCAGGAGATAACCCTGAGAAACTATTTCTAGTGCCCAAGGATCCTGAACATCTCTTGCCCAAGCCTGAGCAAAGAGAGAAAGTCTGCCCCCCACCAGATCCGGTCCCGGATCGGGGGCCATCCCTTCATGCTGTTTTGGTAGCAGTGGCAGGCTTCTTGGCCTGCTTACCCTTGTTCCAGCCTTGCATCGGTCTCCAGGCTGGTTTGGGTTGAGAAGTATTACCCTCTTGCTTAGAGGATGTAGAATTAGAGGCTGGTCCGTTTCTGCGAAAGGGACGAAAATTAGGCTTATTTTTAGCCTTAAAAGACCTATCCTGAGGAAGGGCGTGGCCCTTTCCCCCGGTGATGTCTGAAATAATCTCTTTCAAATCAGGACCAAACAGTGTTTTACCCTTGAAAGGGATGTTAAGCAATTTTGTCTTGGAAGACACATCCGCTGACCAAGACTTTAGCCAAAGCGCTCTGCGCGCCACGATAGCAAACCCTGAATTTTTCGCCGCTAATCTAGCTAATTGCAAAGCGGCATCTAAAATAAAAGAGTTAGCCAATTTAAGTGCTTGAACTCTGTCCATAACCTCCTCATACGAAGATTCTTTATTGAGCGACTTTTCTAGTTCTTCGAACCAGAAACACGCTGCCGTAGTGACAGGAACAATGCATGAAATTGGTTGTAGAAGGTAACCTTGCTGAACAAACATCTTTTTAAGCAAACCCTCTAATTTTTTATCCATAGGATCTTTGAAAGCACAACTATCTTCTATAGGAATAGTAGTGCGTTTCTTTAGAGTAGAAACCGCCCCCTCGACCTTGGGGACTGTCTGCCATAAGTCCTTTCTGGGGTCGACTATAGGAAATAATTTCTTAAATATAGGGGGAGGAACAAAAGGTATGCCGGGCCTTTCCCACTCCTTATTTACTATGTCCGCCACCCGCTTGGGTATAGGAAAAGCATCGGGGGGCACCGGAACCTCTAGGAACTTGTCCATCTTACATAATTTCTCTGGAATGACCAAATTGTCACAATCATCCAGAGTAGATAATACCTCCTTAAGCAGTGCGTGGAGATGTTCTAATTTAAATTTAAATGTTACAACATCAGGTTCAGCTTGTTGAGAAATTTTTCCTGAATCTGAAATTTCTCCCTCAGACAAAACCTCCCTCCTGGCCCCTTCAGATTGGTGTGAGGGTATGTCAGAACAGTTATCATCAGCGTCCTCTTGCTCTTCAGTGTTTAAAACAGAGCAATCGCGCTTTCTCTGATAAGTAGGCATTTTGGATAAAATGTTTGCAATAGAATTATCCATTACAGCCGTTAATTGTTGCATGGTAATAAGTATTGGCGCACTAGATGTACTAGGGGCCTCTTGTGTGGGCAAAACTGGTGTAGACACAGAAGGGGATGATGCAGTATCATGCTTACTCCCCTCATTTGAGGAATCATCTTGGGCAATATCATTATCTGTGGCATCATTGTCCCTACTTTGTTTGGACACTATGGCACAATCATCACATATATTTAAATGGGGAGAAACCTTGGCTTTTATACATATAGAACATCGCTTATCTGATGGTTCAGACATGTTAAACAGGCTTAAACTTGTCAACAAAGCACAAAAAACGTTTTAAAATAAAACCGTTACTGTCACTTTAAATTTTAAACTGAACACACTTTATTACTGAATATGTGAAAAAGTATGAAGGAATTGTTCAAAATTCACCAAAATTTCACCACAGTGTCTTAAAACCTTAAAAGTATTGCACACCAAATTTGAAAGCTTTAACCCTTAAAATAACGGAACCGGAGCCGTTTTTACATTTAACCCCTATACAGTCCCAGGTATCTGCTTTGCTGAGACCCAACCAAGCCCAGAGGGGAATACAATACCAAATGACGCCTTCTATAAGCTTTTTCAGTGGTTCTTAGTTCCTCACACATGCATCTGCATGCCTTGCTCTCCAAAAACAACTGCGCATTAGTGGCGCGAAAATGAGGCTCTGCCTATGACTAGAAAAGGCCCCCATCTGAAAAAGGTGTCCAATACAGTGCCTGCCGTTTTTTTACAACAATCCCCAAGATTATAATAACTATTAAGAGTTATAATCTGCCAAATATGCTTAGCAAAGTAATCGTTTTAGCCCAGAAAAATGTCTACCAGTTTTTTAAGCCCTTATAAAGCCCTTTATTCTTTTACTTAATCTAAGAAAATGGCTTACCGGTCCCCATAGGGGAAATGACAGCCTTCCAGCATTACATAGTCTTGTTAGAAATGTGGCCAGTCATACCTCAAGCAGAAAAGTCTGCCAACTGTTTCCCCCAACTGAAGTTACTTCATCTCAACAGTCCTGTGTGGAAACAGCAATCGATTTTAGTACCGTTTGCTAAAATCATCTTCCTCTTACAAACAGAAATCTTCATCTCTTTTCTGTTTCAGAGTAAATAGTACATACCAGCACTATTTTAAAATAACAAACACTTGATTGAAGGATAAAAACTACATTTAAACACCAAAAAACTCTTAACCATCTCTGTGGAGATGTTGCCGGTGCAACGGCAAAGAGAATGACTGGGGTAGGCGGAGCCTAGGAGGGATCATGTGACCAGCTTTGCTGGGCTCTTTGCCATTTCCTGCTGGGGAAGAGAATATCCCACAAGTAAGGATGACGCCGTGGACCGGACACACCTATGTTGGAGAAATAGTGCTCTTTTAAATGGATAAGATTCTGAATGCTCCTGAGCTTACATTACTGCTTTTCAATAAAAGATACAGAGAGAAGGATGAAAATTGGATAAGTAAATTAGAAAGTTGTTTAACAATGTGTCTGAATCATGAAAGAAAACAATTGGGTTTCATGTCCCTTTAACAGTATGCTAGGGTATAAAGGCTGCTACTGAGGGTCAGAATGTGGTGTATACCTGTTACCATATACATTACTTGTATATATTTATATATACACATATACATATATATATATATGCACACACACAAACACATACATAACCCCATGTAAAATATTCAGTGATGCCGGTGCTCATTCATATCCTTTTACTACACTATTTTAGAGCCTCATGTTACTCGGAGTATGTAGTATAGATATGAGCAAATAGCCTACAACACTACTTCCTTCTAGAAACTGATCAGAGAAATTCAATCCCACAGAGACATCTACAGGCCACTAAAGGAACTGCAGAGCTGACAGATACGCGAGGAGCAAATCTGCTTACACTTTGAATATGAACAATAAGAGCCATAAAACTGAACAGTAAATAAAATCTAACAATCCAAATATACTTTATTTACTTAAATAGTCATAGACCTATAATGTAAGCTCCAAACAGGTATGCTAACCCTTCTGTATTGCTTTGTATAGTTCTTGAATAGCATAGTGAAATGTGTGATTACCGATTGTGTGTAACTGTAAATCCTGGCCTTGCTCTTGAGTAACCTCCAGTAACACCATGTATCCCTAAAGGGATAGTAAACACCAAAAATGTTATTGTTTAAAAAGATAGATAATCCCTTTATTACCCATTCCCCAGTTTTGCATAACCAACACTGTTATAGAAATACACTTTTTATCTCTGTGATTACCTTGTATCTAAGCCTCTGCAAACTGCCCCCTTATTTAAGTGCTCAATGTTATCTATGTGAAACACATGAACCAACGCCCTCTAGTGGTGAAAAACTGTCAAACGGCTTTCAGATTAGAGGCGGCCTTCAAGGTCTAAGAAATTAGCATATGAACCGCCTAAGTTTAGCTTTCAACTAAGAATACCTAGTGAAAAGCAAAATTGGTAATAAAAGTAAATGGGAAAGTTGTTTAAAACTACATGCCCTAATCAAATCATGAAAGTTTTTTTGACTTGACTGTCCCTTTAAGCTCCCTATAATGTCATGTGGTCCCCTAGTGCTGCCAACTCTTCACAATGTGACCACTTACAATTACTCTCCTGGAAATGCAGCAATCCGCCCACAATTGTTTATTCTATCAACTCTACAAAAGTGTAATAGTGCAAATCACATCTACTTGCTAGAACCATCAAAGCTCTGTACTAAAACAATTTATAGATCTGGATAAGGTCTCATTCAGAATGTTGTGAAACACAATCCTCTGCCATTTAGTAGCTCTCCTATGAATAATTTCTAGTCTATTTATGCCCGAATCCATCACAAGGCTTTAGATTATCCTTTGTGAGCTTCTCCTCATCCCCAGTGCTTGTCAGACAGCCCTCTAGTGCAGGGGTAAGTATCTTTTGATAGTGCTGCACTGAAGTAATACTTTGAGGACCCTTGGCATGCTGAATTTACAGACACGCAATTATAGCCACCTTTTTATGCTACTGTGAAATAGATGCGTTTTATAAAAAGTAATAATCTGAGAGCGAGTTTAAAAACAAACAATTCGGCCACAATATATTTCAAACTTAAAGGGACACTCAAGTCAAAATAATTTTTATGATTCAGATAGAGCGTGCAGTTTTAAGACACTTTCCAATTTACTTCTATTATCACATTTTGCACAGTATTTTTTATATACACACTTTCTGGGGAACAAATCCTTCTGAGCATGTGCACAAGTGCACAAGCTCACAGGTTATATGTATATTGGTCTGTGATTGGCTGTCTGTCACATGATACAGGGGGCCAGAAAATGGGGGGGGGGAATTGTCAGAAAACATTACTGCTTATTTGAAATTCAGAGTGTATGTGTTAAATCATTGTGTTTTTATTATACAATTCTACTGCACTGAGTGGTCCTTTAAAAAAAGAAGAACACACTTTTATAGAACTTACATTCTACTGTTGCTTCTTTTCACATGATTTTTGTAGCAAAAATCCTTCTACTGAGCATGGGCAGGAAACAGACATCCTGCTGCTAGTGTACATGTAGTACTTTTTTCTTTAATTTTGTTGTTCTTTACAACATTTTATGATAGGCAATTCAGGGTAATGACCAGTGTTCCATCTAAGGCCAGTTTTGTGAGCGGCCCAGCAGTGAAACAGTTAATAAGGGAACCACACCTTGCAGTCTGCATTGTCTAGTGTTTGCCGATTGCTCTAATAAACTGTTTCACCGCTGGGCCACTCACAAAACTGCCCTTAGAGGGAAAACTGGTAATGACTACCACTGTAATTAATAATCATAATGGTAGCAAGAATATTTAAAAAAAAAAAAAAAAAGTCTTTTTTTTTTACTACCTCTTCTGACAAGCAGGTCAGGGTAACCACTAATACTGTAAATAATGAGGTTAGCACAAATCAGAAAATCAGAATATTAATAAGACAATCATTTTAAGTAGCAGTAAATCCTTAAAATTGTCTTTCAGAGGAGGTGATGCTTGTACATAGTGGGGGGAGAGTTTTGCAGTAAAAGTTATTTACTGGACATGAAACTGACTGAGCTAGTGCATGTCTCCTAGCAACCACTACGCCTTCCTGTAGAGACCACAACCCCTTTATAGAGCTGTGACAGGAACTAATGGACCCTGCACAAATGAAGTTTTAAAAAAAAAAATGATGGGGGGGATGGAGCCAGCTATTGAACTGAGCGGTCGCACATCTTCACAGCTCCGGCTACTTTCTGCACAAAACATAACTTTAACAACCGCTCAGCTTTATGTACTTTATTAAAAACTAGAACCCTTCCATACAGAAGCTTTAAGGATGTGGGACTAGGGAGTATAATAGTTTCTAGACGAAACCTTGGTCTATTGGCTTGCCTGACTAAAAAGCCTGTAACACAGCAGGCATTTTTTCTAACCACGCGGTGGACGACTTGAGGACACAGCTTGACCAGCAGTAGCTTTAAGGCTCTGTGGAACGATAACTGCTATGAACCCTCAACATGGCATCAATGCTATATATAATTAGAGAGCTGAGCAATCTTTTAGACAGCTACCAAGCCGCTTTTGATCACACACTTAAAATGGCGGTTCATCAGGCTGAAACAGACTTCACAAGATCTGATACCCGCTGCCACGCCTCCACAGATGTATGGGGAAGCAGCGACGCTTTAGGGCCCTGGCGTCTATCATCCACTCCCTATGAATTCCAGAGCTATGTGACAGCGAGCCCCGCGAATATAGCACCCTCAGCTGATGGACCGGCTGACAAATCTACCCAGCACAAGGCGGTGTGCACAACTCTCCTAATCAACGCGAGTGAAACTACAGGGCTGAGGTCTTCCAATGCTCATGTAACAGACCAGACACCCTTGTTACCTAAGGAGCAGAGTTGCCCCCAACTATGGACAGAACTATCACGAAGTGAGAAGCATCTTGCGAAGCCATATACCAAAGTAAGCCTGGGGAGCAGGTCTCCTAGCCTCGCAGTTGAATTCAGCAGCATTGCGGACCTATTCGCAGCCCCTTTCTTGTTCTGTTCTTTCAGGTGCACTAACAAGGTGAGCGGCAACCTATATCTCACTCTCACAGTCTCAGCTGTCTAACGGGGCTATCATTGGTCTGGAGCCCCGCGTTGGCTGACTTGTGCATTCCTTCTCAGGTCTAAACAAGCTGCGGGGCACTTTTTAAACTGGCGAGTAGGTGTAGGGTGAGATTGCACAGCCGGGGACATCTTGTGCCGCTGCTTCGTAGAACTTTCTCAATACAACTCTTCCTAGTGAACCTTATGGCTATATTTCACAGGTCTATGCAGCTGGCTCATGATGGTTACTGAACACTACGCTTTACAGTTACACTTCAGTTAAATGTTTTGCTATGTTTATTACTCCTGTGTGTATTTATTTGCAGCTAAGTGATTTTTACTCCCACACACGCATACGGTTTTCCCACCTAGGACAGTAGCTATTGCTGCCCTCATAGTAAAGATATAGTTCTGGCGGCAGCCATTGTTGCTTGGAATAGTATCAGTTGCCGCTACAGTTGGACATTATCATTGTGTGTGCTTCTAATTGATGTTATTTCTTATAAGTATGTTCCTTGGTCTTACGTGGTTAACACCCTATTACCTAGACAGATTTAAAACCTATTTTACAATTGCCTTCCTTCCACTAGGACTCCCCCCTCCATGTGAAAAGATTAATATCGTTCTGAGCATATATATATATATATATATATATATATATATATATATATATATATATAAATATATAAAACTGTCCTTTGCACTGTTTAATTTTCCCCTGTTTGAGGTTCCATCCTCTCATTTACATGATTTGTTTCTCCCTGCAACCTATCTCCGCGTGTATGTGGGGATGAGATGGCAACCATATCGCTTGTTGGCGATACCCATTATTTCCTTACTTTTATTCATACTTATCAGAATTTAGCTCTCTTATATAAAGCCTGTATAGGTATGCACCTGATGTGTTTTAGTTCAAACCTGCCTCTCCAATGAGAAATATGTGTGGCTTCCGCTGTTCACATATATATATATATATATATATATATATATATATATATATATATATATATATATATATATATACACACACATATATATATATATATATATATATATATATATATATATATATATATATATATACACACACATATATATATATATATATATATATATATATATATATATATATATATATATATATATATATATATATATATATATACACACACACATATATATATACATATATATATATATATATACATATATACATATATATACATATATACCTCACTTTACAGCGCTTCACTTTACAGCGCTTCGCTAATACAGCGCTTTGTGGAGCTGAAGTTCATCCTCCAGTGATTTTGAAACAGTGCTGTAATCATCGTGAGATTGCGAGACAAGTGACTGGCACCATTTTGTTATGCTTAGTTCACTCTGTTTACATCATTACAGTGCAATCTGTGTCTCAGTGCTATAGTCTGACAAATTTTTACTAAAGTCATTGTCACTATTTTACAGGTACGGTATTTATGGAATACTGTGCTGTGCTAGTGTTAAACTAAACCTAGCACTATTGCACCCCTAATATATGATAGTTCAAACATGTTTTCAAGTTTTTAAACACACTGGCAAGTGAAAAGAAAGCTAAAACTGCCTTGTTTCACTTTAAGGCGGTTTTCACTTTACAACGGGGCTCCGGTCCCTAACCCGCTGTATGAGCGGGGTATACCTGTATATATATATATATATACATATATATATATATATATGTATATATATATATATATATATATATATATATATACATACATATATAAATATATATATACATATATATATCAGAATTTATGTTTACCTGATAAATTTCTTTCTCCTACGGTGTGTCCGGTCCACGGCTTCATCCTTACTTGTGGGATATTCTCTTCCCCTACAGGAAATGGCAAAGAGAGCACACAGCAAGAGCTGTCCATATAGTCCCCCCTCTGGCTCTGCCCCCCAGTCATTCGACCGACGGTTAGGAGAAAAAGGAGAAACTACAGGGTGCCGTGGTGACTGTAGTGTATGGAATAAAAAATTTCAAACCTGACTAAAAGCCAGGGCGGGCCGTGGACCGGACACACCGTAGGAGAAAGAAATTTATCAGGTAAACATAAATTCTGTTTTCTCCTACATTGGTGTGTCCGGTCCACGGCTTCATCCTTACTTGTGGGAACCAATACCAAAGCTTTAGGACACGGATGAAGGGAGGGAGCAAGCCAGGTTACCTAAACGGAAGGCACCACGGCTTGCAAAACCTTTCTCCCAAAAACAGCCTTCGAAGAAGCATAAGTATCGAATTTGTAAAATTTGGCAAAAGTATGCAGAGAAGACCAAGTCGCTGCCTTACAGATCTGATCAACAGAAGCCTCGTTCTTGAAGGCCCATGTGGAAGCCACAGCTCTAGTAGAGTGAGCTGTAATTCGTTCAGGAGGCTGCCGTCCAGCAGTCTCATAAGCCAATCGGATGATGCTTTTCAGCCAAAAAGAAAGAGAGGTAGCAGTAGCTTTCTGCCCTCTCCTCTTAACAGAATAAACGACAAACAAAGATGATGTTTGTCTGAAATCCTTTGTTGCTTCTAAATAGAATTTTAAAGCACGGACCACATCTAGGTTGTGTAACAAATGTTCCTTCTTTGAAACTGGATTCGGACATAGGGAAGGAACAACTATTTCCTGGTTAATATTCCTGTTGGAAACTACTTTTGGAAGAAAACCAGGTTTGGTACGTAAAACTACCTTTTCTGCATGAAATACCAGATAGGGAGAAGTACACTGCAAAGCAGATAATTCAGAAACTCTTCTAGCAGAAGAAATAGCAACTAAAAACAGAACTTTCCAAGATAGTAACTTAATATCTATGGAATGCAAAGGTTCAAACGGAACCCCTTGAAGAACTGAAAGAACTAAGTTTAGACTCCATGGAGGAGTCATAGGTCTGTAAACAGGCTTGATTCTGACTAACGCCTGTACAAACGCTTGTACATCTGGCATGGCTGCCAGACGTTTGTGCAACAAGACAGAGCAGATATCTGTCCCTTTAGAGAACTAGCTGACAGACCTTTCTCCAAACCCTCTTGGACAAAGGAAAGAATCCTAGGGATTTTGATTTTACTCCAAGAAAAACCCTTGGATTCGCACCAACGGATATATTTGTGCCATATCTTATGGTAAATCTTCCTAGTCACAGGCTTTCTGGCTTGAACCAGAGTATCTATAACTGAATCTGAAAACGCCCACGATAGAATCAAGCGTTCAATTTCCAAGCAGTCAGTTGCAGAGAGACTAGATTTGGATGTTCGAATGGACCTTGTACTAGAAGATCCTGTCTCAAAGGTAGCTTCCATGGTGGAGCCGATGACATATTCACCAGGTCTGCATACCAAGTCCTGCGTGGCCACGCAGGAGCTATTAGGATCACCGAGGCCTTCTCCTGTTTGATCCTGGCTACCAGCCTGGGAAGGAGAGGGAACGGTGGAAACACATAAGCTAGATTGAACGACCAAGGCGCCACTAATGCATCCACTAGTGTCGCCCTGGGATCCCTGGATCTGGACCCGTATCGAGGAACTTTGAAGTTCTGACGAGACGCCATCAGATCCATATCTGGAGTGCCCTATAGTTGAGTTAACTGGGCAAAGACCTCCGGGTGGAGTTCCCACTCCCCCGGATGGAAAGTCTGACGACTCAAATAATCCGCCTCCCAGTTGTCTACCCCTGTGATGTGGATTGCAGATAGGTGGCAGGATTGATCCTCCGCCCATTTGATGATCTTGGATACCTCTGTCATCGCCAAGGAACTCTTTGTTCCCCCCTGATGATTGATGTACGCTACAGTCGTCATGTTGTCCGACTGAAATCTTATGAATCTGGCCTTCGCTAGGTGAGGCCAGGCCAGGAGCGCATTGAATATCGCTCTCAGTTCCAAAATGTTTATCGGGAGAAGGGACTCTTCCCGAGACCATAGACCCTGAGCTTTCAGGGAGTCCCAGACCGCGCCCCAGCCTAAGAGACTGGCGTCGGTCGTGACTATGACCCACTCTGGTCTGCGGAAACTCATTCCCTGAGACAGGTGATCCTGAGTCAACCACCAGCGGAGTGAGTCTCTGGTTACCTGGTCTACTTGAATCTGGGGAGACAAGTCTGCATAATCCCCATTCCACTGTTTGAGCATGCACAGTTGCAATGGTCTTAGATGAATTCGAGCAAAAGGAACCACGTCCATTGCTGCAACCATTAGTCCTATTACCTCCATGCACTGAGCTATGGAAGGCTGAGGAATAGATTGAAGAACTTGACAAGTGTTTAGAAGTTTTAATTTTCTGACCTCTGTCAGAAAAATCTTCATTTCTACAGAATCTATTATTGTTCCCAGAAAGGGAACCCTTATAGACGGGGACAGGGAACTCTTTTCTATGTTCACCTTCCACCCGTGAGACCTGGGAAAAGCTAATACAATGTCTGTATGAGCCCTTGATCTGGAAAGGGACGACGCTTGGATTAGGATGTCGTCTAAGTAAGGTGCCACCGCAATGCCCCTCGGTCTTAGAACCGCTAGTAGGGACCCTAGCACCTTTGTGAAAATTCTGGGAGCAGTGGCTAAACCGAACGGAAGAGCCACGAACTGGTAATGTTTGTCCAGAAAGGCGAACCTTAGGAACTGATTATGATCTTTGTGGATAGGAATATGTAGGTACGCATCCTTTAAGTCCACGGTAGTCATGTATTGACCCTCCTGGATTGTTTGTAAAAAAAAATTGTTCGAATGGTTTCCATTTTGAATGATGGAACTCTGAGGAATTTGTTTAGAATTTTTAAATCCAGAATTGGCCTGAAAGTTCCCTCTTTTTTGGGAACTACGAACAGGTTTGAGTAAAACCCCAGACCTTGTTCCGCTGTTGGAACTGGGTGTATCACTCCCATCTTTAATAGGTCTCCTACGCAATGTAAGAATGCCTGTCTCTTTATCTGGTCTGAAGATAAGCGAGACATGTGGAACCTTCCCCTTGGAGGAAGTTCCTTGAACTCTAGAAGATACCCCTGAGAGACTATTTCTAGTGCCCAGGGATCCGGAACATCTCTTGCCCAAGCCTGAGCAAAGAGAGAAAGTCTGCCCCCTACTAGATCCGGTCCCGGATCGGGGGCTACCCCTTCATGCTGTCTTGGTAGCAGCAGCAGGCTTCTTGGCCTGTTTACCCTTGTTCCAGCCTTGCATTGGTTTCCATGCTGGTTTAGGCTGGGAAGAGTTACCCTCTTGTCTAGAGGCTGCAGTTAGGAGACGGTCCGTTCCTGAAATTGACACCACATACTCTTTACCATCCCCGTGGAGATGCTACTTGTTCAGAGCAGGCAAAGAGAATGACTGGGGGGCGGAGCCAGAGGGGGGACTATATGGACAGCTGTTGCTGTGTGCTCTCTTTGCCATTTCCTGTAGGGGAAGAGAATATCCCACAAGTAAGGATGAAGCAGTGGACCGGACACACCAATGTAGGAGAAATATATATATATATATATATATATATATATATATATATATATATATATATATATATATATATATATTAAGTTTTATGCTCTCAGTGTCCCTACAGGTTTAATAGATATGGTCTGGGAGGCTTTATTGCTGTACAAGATATTCACAGTTACATGCTTATTTTATGTTGCTATACTTCATTATTATACATTGCCTTCATACTATACACTAGATGAGTGTGGCCATGTCTTAGTTTATCTTCTTGCTTTCAACTTATGTAGGAGGGCTAACGATTTCTCAAGCACTACATTTGCATTTAATTTACGGGAATTTTTCATGCACTATTATTATCTCACAAATTGAAGGCACAAGTTCCTGTTATTTCAGACAAAATTGCGTATTAAACTGCACTATCCCCTCCAAACCCATACAAAATTTGCACCCTGGACGCAGGTTGATCTCAACAGTTGTTTTGTTTCCACTATAAATTCAGGGGATTATGTCTATGGGACATTTGTTAACGTTTATATACATTTAAGGAGCTACCTACATTGACGCTCTTTGATACCTGGGCTCACTAATATTGCTTAGTGTGAATCTAGTTGCTATCACATTTGGGGATTATGTTTGTGTATATATCTAATTGTTATCTATAATCCATGCTGAATTCAACTATGTGTTTAATATATCCCGCTGTTAACATATCTCCCTTATAGCCCTGTCAACCCTATTTAGCCCATTCTAACTTATATTCTACAGCTGACGGTTGGTCCTACACATTTCCTATTCAGATAATTTGCTCTTATATTGACCGTATAGGTATACACCTGATGTCTTTTAGTTCAAACTCACCTCCTCAATAAGAAATGTGTGAGATTTCTAGTCTCAGTCAACTTACTTTCCTGCTACCTCCTAGTTTTGCTTTTGCTATATCTAAGTATTTATGTATTCATAATACAACTCTGGCTTATCAGACTGCCCTCCTTAACATTTAGGAACCTCCATATTCCTCACATGTCTAGCTATGATATTCAATGTATTGTATTGGAAGTAGCTATGTGGTTCCCGTACCTACTTACTAACATAGGTCTTGCTGTGCCGTCCACGGCCGAGACAGCGCGGCTCAGACTTTAATGGGGAGCCCCTATACTAAAATAATCATCACTACCATTGAGTGTAGCTAGAATAGTCAATCACCCATTTTGCGTTGAGGACTTCTTAAATGTAATACATTTGTCATGCCATTTAAGTGGGCTGGACCCACATTGCTAAAAATATTATATAAGTAGCTCAGGGAGGTTGGGGTGACAACTACTTGGAATCACACACTTATACATATAGTTGTTTTGCCTGTTTGGACATAGGGCCCGTGTCTGGATAGCAGGGTACAAAAATCACAAACTTGTGGAACAACCATACTTTCATTATAATGCCTAATTAATAGCTATACTCTACATTCTGGTGCCACTCTTATTTCTAGGTAAGCAAGCATGCCTGCAAGCAAAAGATGTTATTCACTACTAGCCTACATTAGAAGGTAGATCACAGGGATCCAATTATGTTAAATGGGGGACTCTTTCTTATTTACATGGCTTATCTCTGCATGTTTAAAATCCTCAGATTGATACTTTATGTGGCAAGAGCAATTTTATTATGCCGGATATACCATTAGCCTAATAGGTAACCAATTTATTTTTAATTTTCCCCTGTTAACCAATATGCTCATGAGATTATATATATGACTATACTGCCCTATGACAACGCAGCCTGTTTCCTTAATATTTACTGCCTATCACATATATTTAACTACCTCTTCTCCAACCCATAATGAGCCTCCTACTCTAGGAGGGTTAACTGCACGGCTTATCTTTTCTATGCCGTACCCCAACTATAGTCTCTTTTTCCTAATAACCCTTGCAGTCCAATATAAAGTTGACCTTGTCTTTTATACCTAGTGTCACAGGATTGCAGGGTATCTAGCGCAACATATATAATTATCCCAACATTGAAACAGGTTGTTTTTATCCCTTTAAATGGGACATTCACCCCTTAACGACCGAAGACCCATGCCAGGCACGTCCTACAAAAAACGGTTGTTAACGACCAAGGACATGCCTGTCCCGTCCTCAGTGGTTTCAAGCGCTGGAAGAAATTATGATCGCTTCCAGACACTTTTAGGGTATTGCGATGCCTCAATATTGAGGCATCCTGCAATACCCTCTGGTAAACACTCAGTGGCCCTCTCTGCATCGGCCAGCGATTATGCCGATCATTGTTGGCGTGGGAGGGATAGAAGGGAGGTGGGTGGGCGGCCCATCGCTGAACGAGGTTCGGTGAGTGCTGATGAGATGTCCGGGAGCGAGCATGAGGTGGCGGGAGCAGGTGGGACAGCTACATTATGGAAAATGTTCAGTGAAAGGGAAGGAGGTAGAGGGGGGCTAAGTGTTGGGAAAGGGATCTTGGAGGGGGTAGGGTATTGAGGGGGGGGCAGCTACACTACAGAATTATTATTATTATTATTTTTTTGGGGGGGGGGGGGGGGGGGGGACAAAAATCAATTTTTTTAGCAAACTGGGTACTAGCAGACAGCTGCCAGTACCCAAGATGGCGGCAAATAGGTTAAGGGGGGAGGAAATCAGGGGGGTTGGGAGCTAAGAGGAATCCTACACTTCAGAATATATATATATATATATATATATATATATATATATATATATATATATATACACACACATACCTTTTATTTTAGTACTGGCAGACTTTCTGCCAGTACTTAAGATGGGGGTGACAATTGTGGGGTGGGGGAGGAAAGAGAGCTGTTTGAGAGGGGTCAGGGAGGGATCAGGGGGTGGGATGTGTCAGGAGGGAGGCTAATTTCTAAACTAAAGCCAAAATTAACCCTACAAGCTACCTAATTAACCACTTCACTGCTGGGCATAATACAAGTGTGGTGCGCAGAGGCATTTAGCGGCCTTCTAATTACCAAAAAGCAATGCCAAAGCCATATATGTCTGCTATTTCTGAACAAAGGGGATCCCAGAGAAGCATTAACAACCAGGTGTGCCATAATTGCACAAGCTGTTTGTAAATAATTTCAGTGAGAAACCTAAAGTTTGTGAAAAAGTGAACCATTTTTTTTTTTATTATTTGATCAAATTTTGTGGTGAAATGGTGGCATGAAATATACCAAAATAGGCCTAGATCAATATGTTGGGTTGTCTACTAAAAAATATATATATATATATATATATATATATATACACACACACACACACACACACACACATGTGAATGGTTATTCGGATATTCCTGACAGATAACAGTGTTCCAGTGTTCCTATCGCTAATTTTGGAGAGAAAAAAAATGGTTTGGAAATAGCAAAGTGCTACTTGTATTTATTGCCCTATAACTTGCAAAAAAACAAAAAAAGCAAAGAATATGTAAACATTGGGAATTTCTAATCTCAGGACAAAATTTAGAAACTATTTAGCATGGGTGTTTTTTGGTGGTTGTAGATGTGTAACGGATTTTGGGGGTCAAAGTTAGAAAAACATAATTTATGCTTACCTGATAAATTTATTTCTCTTGTAGTGTATCCAGTCCACGGATCATCCATTACTTATGGGATATTAACTCCTCCCCAACAGGAAGTGCAAGAGGATTCACCCAGCAGAGCTGCTATATAGCTCCTCCCCTAACTGCCATTACCAGTCATTCGACAGAAAACATGCAGAGAAAGGAAAACCATAGGCGACAGTGGTGACTGTAGTTTAATGGAAAAATTACCTGCCTTAAAGTGACAGGGCGGGCCGTGGACTGGATACACTACAAGAGAAATAAATTTATCAGGTAAGCATAAATTATGTTTTCTCTTGTTAAGTGTATCCAGTCCACGGATCATCCATTACTTATGGGATACCAATACCAAAGCTAAAGTACACGGATGACGGGAGGGACAGGCAGGCTCTTTATACGGAAGGAACCACTGCCTGAAGAACCTTTCTCCCAAAAACAGCCTCCGAAGAAGCAAAAGTGTCAAATTTGTAAAATTTGGAAAAAGTATGAAGAGAAGACCAAGTTGCAGCCTTGCAAATCTGTTCAACAGAAGCCTCATTCTTAAAGGCCCAAGTGGAAGCCACAGCTCTAGTAGAATGTGCTGTAATTCTTTCAGGAGGCTGCTGTCCAGCAGTCTCATAGGCTAACCGTATTATGCTACGAAGCCAAAAGGAGAGAGAGGTAGCCGAAGCTTTTTGACCTCTCCTCTGACCAGAATAAACGACAAACAGGGAAGACGTTTGTCGAAAATCCTTAGTTGCCTGTAGATAAAATTTCAGGGCACGGACTACATCTAGATTGTGTAGCAGACGTTCCTTTTTCGAAGAAGGATTAGGACACAAAGATGGAACCACAATCTCTTGATTGATATTCCTGTTAGTGACCACCTTAGGTAGGAACCCAGGTTTAGTACACATAACTACCTTGTCTGAATGAAAAATCAGATAAGGAGAATCACAATTTAAGGCAGATAACTCAGAGACTCTTCGAGCCGAGGAAATCGCCATTAAAAACAGAACTTTCCAAGATAACAACTTGATATCAATGGAATGAAGGGGTTCAAACGGAACCCCCTGTAAAACATTAAGAACTAAGTTCAAACTCCATGGTGGAGCAACAGTTTTAAACACAGGCTTGATCCTAGCTAAAGCCTGACAAAAAGCTTGAACGTCCGGAACTTCTGACAGACGTTTGTGTAAAAGAATGGACAGAGCTGAAATCTGTCCCTTTAAGGAACTAGCGGATAAACCCTTTTCTAAACCTTCTTGTAGAAAAGACAATATCCTCGGAATCCTAACCTTACTCCATGAGTAACTCTTGGATTCGCACCAATATAAGTATTTGCGCCATATCTTATGGTAAATCTTTCTGGTAACAGGCTTCCTAGCCTGTATTAAGGTATCAATAACTGACTCAGAAAAACCACGTTTTGATAAAATCAAGCGTTCAATTTCCAAGCAGTCAGCTTCAGAGAAATTAGATTTTGATGTTTGAAGGGACCCTGGATCAGAAGGTCCTGTTTCAGAGGTAGCGACCAAGGTGGACAGGATGACATGTCCACTAGATCTGCATACCAAGTCCTGCGTGGCCATGCAGGTGCTATTAGAATCACTGATGCTCTCTCCTGTTTGATTCTGGCAATCAATCGAGGAAGCATCGGGAAGGGTGGAAACACATAAGCCATCCCGAAGGTCCAAGGTGCTGTCAAAGCATCTATCAGAACCGCTCCCGGATCCCTGGATCTGGACCCGTAACGAGGAAGCTTGGCGTTCTGTCGAGACGCCATGAGATCTATCTCTGGTTTGCCCCAACGTCGAAGTATTTGGGAAAAGACCTCCGGATGAAGTTCCCACTCCCCCGGATGAAAAGTCTGACGACTTAGGAAATCCGCCTCCCAGTTCTCCACTCCCGGGATGTGGATTGCTGACAGGTGGCAAGAGTGAGACGACTGCCCAGCGAATTATCTTTGATACTTCCATCATTGCTAGGGAGCTTCTTGTCCCTCCCTGATGGTAGATGTAAGCTACAGTCGTGATGTTGTCCGACTGAAACCTGATGAACCCCCGAGTTGTTAACTGGGGCCAAGCCAGAAGGGCATTGAGAACTGCTCTCAATTCCAGAATGTTTATTGGTAGGAGACTCTCCTCCTGATTCCATTGTCCCTGAGCCTTCAGAGAATTCCAGACAGCGCCCCAACCTAGTAGGCTGGCGTCTGTTGTTACAATTGTCCAGTCCTGCCTGCTGAATGGCATCCCCCTGGACAGATGTGGCCGAGAAAGCCACCATAGAAGAGAATTTCTGGTCTCTTGATCCAGATTCAGAGTAGGGGACAAGTCTGAGTAATCCCCATTCCACTGACTTAGCATGCACAATTGCAGCGGTCTGAGATGTAGACGTGCAAAGGGTACTATGTCCATTGCTGCTACCATTAAGCCGATCACCTCCATGCATTGAGCTACTGACGGGTGTTGAATGGAATGAAGGACACGGCATGCATTTTGAAGCTTTGTTAACCTGTCTTCTGTCAGGTAAATCTTCATTTCTACAGAATCTATAAGAGTCCCCAAGAAGGGAACTCTTGTGAGTGGAAAGAGAGAACTCTTCTTTTCGTTCACCTTCCATCCATGCGACCTTAGAAATGCCAGTACTAACTCTGTATGAGACTTGGCAGTTTGAAAGCTTGAAGCTTGTATCAGAATGTCGTCTAGGTACGGAGCTACCGCAATTCCTCGCGGTCTTAGTACCGCCAGAAGAGCACCCAGAACCTTTGTGAAGATTCTCGGAGCCGTAGCCAATCCGAATGGAAGAGCTACAAACTGGTAATGCCTGTCTAGAAAGGCAAACCTTAGATACCGGTAATGATCTTTGTGAATCGGTATGTGAAGGTAAGCATCCTTTAAATCCACTGTGGTCATGTACTGACCCTTTTGGATCATGGGTAAAATTGTCCGAATAGTTTCCATTTTGAACGATGGAACTCTTAGGAATTTGTTTAGGATCTTTAAATCCAAGATTGGCCTGAAAGTTCCCTCTTTTTTGGGAACCACAAACAGATTTGAGTAAAACCCTTGTCCTTGTTCCGACCGCGGAACCGGATGGATCAATCCCATTAATAAAAGATCTTGTACGCAGCGTAGAAACGCCTCTTTCTTTATTTGGTTTGTTGACAACCTTGACAGATGAAATCTCCCTCTTGGGGGAGAGAATTTGAAGTCTAGAAGGTATCCCTGAGATATGATCTCTAACGCCCAGGGATCCTGGACATCTCTTGCCCAAGCCTGGGCGAAGAGAGAAAGTCTGCCCCCCACTAGATCCGTTCCCGGATCGGGGGCCCTCGATTCATGCTGTCTTAGAGGCAGCAGCAGGTTTCCTGGCCTGCTTGCCCTTGTTCCAGGACTGGTTAGGTCTCCAGCCTTGTCTGTAGCGAGCAACAGCTCCTTCCTGTTTTGGTGCAGAGGAAGTTGATGCTGCTCCTGCTTTGAAATTACGAAAGGAACGAAAATTAGACTGTCTAGCCTTAGGTTTGGCTCTGTCTTGAGGCAGGGCATGGCCTTTACCTCCTGTAATGTCAGCGATAATTTCTTTCAACCCGGGCCCGAATAAGGTCTGCCCTTTGAAAGGTATATTAAGCAATTTAGATTTAGAAGTAACGTCAGCTGACCAGGATTTTAGCCACAGTGCTCTGCGTGCCTGAATGGCGAATCCGGAATTCTTAGCCGTAAGTTTAGTTAAATGTACTACGGCATCTGAAATAAATGAGTTAGCTAACTTAAGGGCTTTAAGCTTGTGTGTAATCTCATCTAATGGAGCTGATTCAAGTGTCTCTTCCAGAGACTCAAACCAAAATGCTGCTGCAGCCGTGACAGGCGCAATGCATGCAAGAGGTTGCAATATAAAACCTTGTTGAACAAACATTTTCTTAAGGTAACCCTCTAACTTTTTATCCATTGGATCTGAAAAGGCACAGCTATCCTCCACCGGGATAGTGGTACGCTTAGCTAAAGTAGAAACTGCTCCCTCCACCTTAGGGACCGTTTGCCATAAGTCCCGTGTGGTGGCGTCTATTGGAAACATCTTTCTAAATATCGGAGGGGGTGAGAACGGCACACCGGGTCTATCCCACTCCTTAGTAACAATTTCAGTAAGTCTCTTAGGTATAGGAAAAACGTCAGTACTCGCCGGTACCGCAAAATATTTATCCAACCTACACATTTTCTCTGGTATTGCAACTGTGTTACAATCATTCAGAGCCGCTAACACCTCCCCTAGTAATACACGGAGGTTTTCCAGCTTAAATTTAAAATTTGAAATATCTGAATCCAGTTTGTTTGGATCAGAACCGTCACCCGCAGAATGAAGCTCTCCGTCCTCATGTTCTGCAAATTGTGACGCAGTGTCTGACATGGCCCTAATATTATCAGCGCACTCTGTTCTCACCCCAGAGTGATCACGCTTACCTCTTAGTTCTGGTAATTTAGCCAAAACTTCAGTCATAACAGTAGCCATATCCTGTAATGTGATTTGTAATGGCCGCCCAGATGTACTCGGCGCTACAATATCACGCACCTCCCGAGCGGGAGATGCAGGTACTGACACGTGAGGCGAGTTAGTCGGCATAACTCTCCCCTCGTTGTTTGGTGAAATATGTTCAATTTGTACAGATTGACTTTTATTTAAAGTAGTATCAATACAGTTAGTACATAAATTTCTATTGGGCTCCACTTTGGCTTTAGCACATATAGCACAGATATCTTCCTCTGAATTAGACATGTTTAACACACTAGCAAATAAACTAGCAACTTGGAAATACTTTTCAAGTAATTTACTATAATATGAAAACGTACTGTGCCTATAAGAAGCACAGAAAAAGTTATGACAGTTGAAAATTAATAAACTGAAAAGTTATAGCATCAAATCTTTGTAAAAAACACAATTTTAGCAAAGGATTGCTCCCATTAGCAAAGGATAACTAACCCTGATAGCAGAAAAAAATAAAAAAAAATAAACGTTTTTTTATCACAGTCAATTACAATCTCACAGCTCTGCTGTGAGTGCTTACCTCCCTCAAAACAAGTTTTGAAGACCCCTGAGTTCTGTAGAGATGAACCGGATCATGCAGGGAAGACAATAAACTTCTGACTGAATTTTTTGATGCGTAGCAAAAGCACCAAAAAAGGTCCCTCCCCCTCACACATAACAGTGAGAGAGATCAGTAAACTGTCATAAATTAAATAAAACGACTGCCAAGTGGAAAAAAATAGTGCCCAAAACATTTTTTCACCCAGTACCTCAGAAAATTAAACGATTTTACATGCCAGCAAAAAACGTTTAACATTAATAAATTGAGTGTTATTAAAAAGCCTGTTGCTAGTCCCTGCAAATTAGGCTAAAGTTTTATATATAATTCCAGTGAAGTGCCATTCCCCAGAATACTGAAGTGTAAAATATACATACATGACAGCCTGATACCAGTTGCTGCTACTGCATTTAAGGCTGAGTTTACATTATATCGGTATGGCAGAATTTTCTCATCAATTCCATTGTCAGAAAATAATAAGCTGCTACATACCTCTTTGCAGATTAATCTGCCCGCTGTCCCCTGATCTGAAGTTTACCTCTCCTCAGATGGCCGAGAAACAGCAATATGATCTTAACTACTCCGGCTAAAATCATAGAAAAACTCAGGTAGATTCTTCTTCAAATTCTACCAGAGAAGGAATAACACACTCCGGTGCTATTATAAAATAAACTTTTGATTGAAGGTATGAAACTAAGTATAATCACCACAGTCCTCTCACACATCCTATCTATTCGTTGGGTGCAAGAGAATGACTGGTAATGGCAGTTAGGGAAGGAGCTATATAGCAGCTCTGCTGGGTGAATCCTCTTGCACTTCCTGTTGGGGAGGAGTTAATATCCCATAAGTAATGGATGATCCGTGGACTGGATACACTTAACAAGAGAAAAGTGTGTTTTTCTATTTTTTCATCATATTTTATAAAACATGTATAGTAATTTATATGATATGATGAAAATTATGGTATCTTTAGAAATTCCATTTAATGGAGAGAAAAAACAGAATTTATGTTTACCTGATAAATTACTTTCTCCAACGGTGTGTCCGGTCCACGGCGTCATCCTTACTTGTGGGATATTCTCTTCCCCAACAGGAAATGGCAAAGAGCCCAGCAAAGCTGGTCACATGATCCCTCCTAGGCTCCGCCTACCCCAGTCATTCGACCGACGTTAAGGAGGAATATTTGCATAGGAGAAACCATATGATACCGTGGTGACTGTAGTTAAAGAAAATAAATTATCAGACCTGATTAAAAAACCAGGGCGGGCCGTGGACCGGACACACCGTTGGAGAAAGTAATTTATCAGGTAAACATAAATTCTGTTTTCTCCAACATAGGTGTGTCCGGTCCACGGCGTCATCCTTACTTGTGGGAACCAATACCAAAGCTTTAGGACACGGATGAAGGGAGGGAGCAAATCAGGTCACCTAAATGGAAGGCACCACGGCTTGCAAAACCTTTCTCCCAAAAACAGCCTCAGAAGAAGCAAAAGTATCAAACTTGTAAAATTTGGTAAAAGTGTGCAGTGAAGACCAAGTCGCTGCCCTACATATCTGATCAACAGAAGCCTCGTTCTTGAAGGCCCATGTGGAAGCCACAGCCCTAGTGGAATGAGCTGTGATTCTTTCAGGAGGCTGCCGTCCGGCAGTCTCATAAGCCAATCTGATGATGCTTTTAATCCAAAAAGAGAGAGAGGTAGAAGTTGCTTTTTGACCTCTCCTTTTACCAGAATAAACAACAAACAAGGAAGATGTTTGTCTAAAATCCTTTGTAGCATCTAAATAGAATTTTAGAGCGCGAACAACATCCAAATTGTGCAACAAACGCTCCTTCTTCGAAACAGGTTTCGGACACAAAGAAGGCACGACTATCTCCTGGTTAATGTTTTTGTTAGAAACAACTTTCGGAAGAAAACCAGGTTTAGTACGTAAAACCACCTTATCTGCATGGAACACCAGATAAGGAGGAGAACACTGCAGAGCAGATAATTCTGAAACTCTTCTAGCAGAAGAAATTGCAACCAAAAACAAAACTTTCCAAGATAATAACTTAATATCAACGGAATGTAAGGGTTCAAACGGAACCCCCTGAAGAACTGAAAGAACTAAGTTGAGACTCCAAGGAGGAGTCAAAGGTTTGTAAACAGGCTTGATTCTAACCAGAGCCTGAACAAAGGCTTGAACATCTGGCACAGCTGCCAGCTTTTTGTGAAGTAACACAGACAAGGCAGAAATCTGTCCCTTCAAGGAACTTGCAGATAACCCTTTCTGCAATCCTTCTTGGAGAAAAGATAGAATCTTAGGAATCTTTACCTTGTCCCAGGGGAATCCTTTAGATTCACACCAACAGATATATTTTTTCCATATTTTGTGGTAAATTTTTCTAGTTACAGGCTTTCTAGCCTGAACAAGAGTATCAATAACAGAATCTGAGAACCCTCGTTTTGATAAAATCAAGCGTTCAATCTCCAAGCAGTCAGCTGGAGTGAGACCAGATTCGGATGTACGAACGGACCTTGAACAAGAAGGTCTCGTCTCAAAGGTAGCTTCCATGGTGGAGCCGATGACATATTCACCAGATCTGCATACCAAGTCCTGCGTGGCCACGCAGGAGCTATCAAGATCACCGACGCCCTCTCCTGATGGATCCTGGCTACCAGCCTGGGGATGAGAGGAAACGGCGGGAATACATAAGCTAGTTTGAAGGTCCAAGGTGCTACTAGTGCATCTACTAGAGTCGCCTTGGGATCCCTGGATCTGGACCCGTAGCAAGGAACCTTGAAGTTCTGACGAGAGGCCATCAGATCCATGTCTGGAATGCCCCACAGTTGAGTGATTTGGGCAAAGATTTCCGGATGGAGTTCCCACTCCCCCGGATGCAATGTCTGACGACTCAGAAAATCCGCTTCCCAATTTTCCACTCCTGGGATGTGGATTGCAGACAGGTGGCAGGAGCGAGTCTCCGCCCACTGAATAATTTTGGTCACTTCTTCCATCGCCAGGGAACTCCTTGTTCCCCCCTGATGGTTGATGTACGCAACAGTCGTCATGTTGTCTGATTGAAACCGTATGAACTTGGCCTTCGCTAGCTGAGGCCAAGCCTTGAGAGCATTGAATATCGCTCTCAGTTCCAGAATATTTATCGGTAGAAGAGATTCTTCCCGAGACCAAAGACCCTGAGCTTTCAGGGATCCCCAGACCGCGCCCCAGCCCATCAGACTGGCGTCGGTCGTGACAATGACCCACTCTGGTCTGCGGAAGGTCATCCCTTGTGACAGGTTGTCCAGGGACAGCCACCAGCGGAGTGAGTCTCTGGTCCTCTGATTTACTTGTATCTTCGGAGACAAGTCTGTATAGTCCCCATTCCACTGACTGAGCATGCACAGTTGTAATGGTCTTAGATGAATGCGCGCAAAAGGAACTATGTCCATTGCCGCTACCATCAAACCTATTACTTCCATGCACTGCGCTATGGAAGGAAGAGGAACGGAATGAAGTGTCCGACAAGAGTTTAGAAGTTTTGATTTTCTGGCCTCTGTCAGAAAAATCCTCATTTCTAAGGAGTCTATTATTGTTCCCAAGAAGGGAACCCTTGTCGACGGAGATAGAGAACTCTTTTCCACGTTCACTTTCCATCCGTGAGATCTGAGAAAGGCCAGGACTATGTCCGTGTGGGCCTTTGCTTGAGGAAGGGACGACGCTTGAATCAGAATGTCGTCCAAGTAAGGTACTACTGCAATGCCCCTTGGTCTTAGCACCGCTAGAAGGGACCCTAGTACCTTTGTGAAAATCCTTGGAGCAGTGGCTAATCCGAAAGGAAGCGCCACGAACTGGTAATGCTTGTCCAGGAATGCGAACCTTAGGAACCGATGATGTTCCTTGTGGATAGGAATATGTAGATACGCATCCTTTAAATCCACCGTGGTCAGGGCCGGATTTACATCTCAGGTGCCTGTAGGCACAAAAACCTGAAGCGCCCCCCCCACCCCCCCACCCCCCCTAGAAAAAAGTGGAAAAAATGAGGACTTTTTTTTATTATTATTTAGGACAACTAAAAATAAATATTAGATGTAAAATTACATTTTCCCTTTTATGGAGATACACAAATACACACACCAATTGCAATATTTGTTGTAATGGAAGCTACACCAAAAATCAATATTCACTTGACTCAAATGGCCATACAATTTCTATTATGTATAACAAAAACAAATCATGTTAAACTTTTAATGCAAAATATTCTAAAGAAAACCCTATTTAAAGGGACATCAAATGTGACAGTTTGCTGGGCATTTTATTATTGCACTAGTGCTTGCAGAGAAGTGTGTTAGCCTCTTGCAAAAGAGTTAAACACATAGTCAATGTCAGTTCTGAGACAGCAATACACATCTGTGCAGACCCAGATGGGCTCATAGGACATGTTTATTGACAAGCCATTAGTGTATTGCTTTTCTGGAGATGACTTTGACTATGTGCTTAACATTTTGTTGGAGTCAAACACAGTTTTGTGTAAACAATAGCAATATTAAAACTAGCAGCATGCAAGCTCATCACCATCAACAACCTGTGCAGCCAGTGGAAGAAAATATAAAATGTAGGGAAAAAAATCTTGTAAACTCTGATATTTTTGGTACAAACACACACAGATGTTACATTTATTTTGTTCTGAAATATAAATATCATATGATGTTGCTCTCAAAGGAAAACATGGAATGTTGTAGATTATATGTAATCCAGGGGTCAACAAATGTGTTTAAAATTAGAATTTAGAAATTCAATGGGAGGGGTTTAGTTTTAATCTTTGCCCCTCTCTCCTTCATGGCTCCCTCAACTGCTGTAACATATTCCCAATGAAACACTCGACTTTGTAGGCACCTGGCAGCACAATTCTTACTAAAATAAATGCCCTCATAAAAAAAAAAAAAAAAAAAAAAAAAAAAAAATTTTTTTTTTTTTTTTTTTTTTTTTTTTTATTATTGACAGGCAGGCGCCCCTCACTGCAAGGCGCCTGTAGGCACATGCCTACTGTGCCTAATGGGAAATCCGGCCCTGACCGTGGTCATGAATTGACCTTCCTGGATGGAAGGAAGAATTGTTCGAATGGTTTCCATCTTGAACGATGGAACCTTGAGAAACTTGTTTAAGATCTTGAGATCTAAGATTGGTCTGAACGTTCCCTCTTTTTTGGGAACTATGAACAGATTGGAGTAGAACCCCATCCCTTGTTCTCCTAATGGAACAGGATGAATTACTCCCATTTTTAGCAGGTCTTCTACACAATGTAAGAATGCCTGTCTTTTTATGTGGTCTGAAGACAATTGAGACCTGTGGAACCTCCCCCTTGGGGGAAGTCCCTTGAATTCCAGAAGATAACCTTGGGAGACTATTTCTAGTGCCCAAGGATCCAGAACATCTCTTGCCCAAGCCTGAGCGAAGAGAGAGAGTCTGCCCCCCACCAGATCCGGTCCCGGATCGGGGGCCAACATTTCATGCTGTCTTGGTAGCAGTGGCAGGTTTCTTGGCCTGCTTTGCCTTGTTCCAGCCTTGCATTGGTCTCCAGGCTGGCTTGGCTTGAGAAGTATTACCCTCTTGTTTAGAGGACGTAGCACTTGGGGCTGGTCCGTTTCTACGAAAGGGACGAAAATTAGGTTTATTTTTGGCCTTGAAAGACCTATCCTGAGGAAGGGCGTGGCCCTTACCCCCAGTGATATCAGAGATAATCTCTTTCAAGTCAGGGCCAAACAGCGTTTTCCCCTTGAAAGGAATGTTAAGTAGTTTGTTCTTGGAAGATGCATCCGCTGACCAAGATTTCAACCAAAGCGCTCTGCGCGCCACAATAGCAAACCCAGAATTTTTCGCCGCTAACCTAGCCAATTGCAAAGTGGCGTCTAGGGTGAAAGAATTAGCCAATTTGAGAGCACGGATTCTGTCCATAATCTCCTCATAAGGAGGAGAATCACTATCGATCGCCTTAACTAGTTCATCGAACCAGAAACACGCGGCTGTAGTGACAGGGACAATGCATGAAATTGGTTGTAGAAGGTAACCTTGCTGAACAAACATCTTTTTAAGCAAACCTTCTAATTTTTTATCCATAGGATCTTTGAAAGCACAACTATCTTCTATGGGTATAGTGGTGCGTTTGTTTAAAGTAGAAACCGCTCCCTCGACCTTGGGGACTGTCTGCTATAAGTCCTTTCTGGGGTCGACCATAGGAAACAATTTTTTAAATATGGGGGAGGGACGAAAGGTATACCGGGCCTTTCCCATTCTTTATTTACAATGTCCGCCACCCGCTTGGGTATAGGAAAAGCTTCTGGGAGCCCCGGGACCTCTAGGAACTTGTCCATTTTACATAGTTTCTCTGGGATGATCAAATTCTCACAATCATCCAGAGTGGATAATACCTCCTTAAGCAGAGCGCGGAGATGTTCCAACTTAAATTTAAATGTAATCACATCGGGTTCAGCTTGTTGAGAAATTTTCCCTGAATCTGAAATTTCTCCCTCAGACAAAACCTCCCTGGCCCCCTCAGACTGGTGTAGGGGCATTTCAGAACCATTATCATCAGCGTCCTCATGCTCTTCAGTATCTAAAACAGAGCAGTCGCGCTTACGCTGTAAGTGGGCATTTTGGCTAAAATGTTTTTGATAGAATTATCCATTACAGCCGTTAATTGTTGCATAGTAAGGAGTATTGGCGCGCTAGATGTACTAGGGGCCTCCTGAGTGGGCAAGACTCGTGTAGACGAAGGAGGGAATGATGCAGTACCATGCTTACTCCCCTCACTTGAGGAATCATCTTGGGCATCATTTTCAGTGTCACATAAATCACATTTATTTAAATGAGAAGGAACCCTGGCTTCCCCACATTCAGAACACAGTCTATCTGGTAGTTCAGACATGTTAAACAGGCATAAACTTGATAACAAAGTACAAAAAACGTTTTAAAATAAAACCGTTACTGTCACTTTAAATTTTAAACTGAACACACTTTATTACTGCAATTGCGAAAAAGTATGAAGGAATTGTTCAAAATTCACCAAAATTTCACCACAGTGTCTTAAAGCCTTAAAAGTATTGCACACCAAATTTGGAAGCTTTAACCCTTAAAATAACGGAACCGGAGCCGTTTTTAACTTTAACCCCTTTACAGTCCCTGGTATCTGCTTTGCTGAGACCCAACCAAGCCCAAAGGGGAATACGATACCAAATGACGCCTTCAAAAAGTCTTTTCTATGTATCAGAGCTCCTCACACATGCGACTGCATGTCATGCCTCTCAAAAACAAGTGCGCAATACCGGCGCGAAAATGAGGCTCTGCCTATGATTAGGGAAAGCCCCTAAAGAATAAGGTGTCTAAAACAGTGCCTGCCGACATTATTTTATCAAAATACCCAGATTAAATGATTCCTCAAGGCTAAATATGTGTAATATATGAATCGATTTAGCCCAGAAAAAGTCTACAGTCTTAATAAGCCCTTGTGAAGCCCTTATTTACTTTCTGAATAAACATGGCTTACCGGATCCCATAGGGAAAATGACAGCTTCCAGCATTACATCGTCTTGTTAGAATGTGTCATACCTCAAGCAGCAAAAGACTGCTCACTGTTCCCCCAACTGAAGTTAATTCCTCTCAACAGTCCTGTGTGGAACAGCCATGGATTTTAGTAACGGTTGCTAAAATCATTTTCCTCATACAAACAGAAATCTTCATCTCTTTTCTGTTTCAGAGTAAATAGTACATACCAGCACTATTTTAAAATAACAAACTCTTGATTGAATAATAAAAACTACAGTTAAACACTAAAAAACTCTAAGCCATCTCCGCGGAGATGTTGCCTGTACAACGGCAAAGAGAATGACTGGGGTAGGCGGAGACTAGGAGGGATCATGTGACCAGCTTTGCTGGGCTCTTTGCCATTTCCTGTTGGGGAAGAGAATATCCCACAAGTAAGGATGACGCCGTGGACCGGACACACCTATGTTGGAGAAACTGTATATAATATGTGTGGGTACAGTAAATGAGTAAGAGGAAAATTACAGCTAAACACAAACACCTCAGAAATGTAACCCTGGTCTTTAACGGTAAGAAAATTAAAAACTGGTCTGGTCACTAAGGGATTAAACTGCTGTGCACAGCTACAAAATATTAGTAACTACTCACTACGTTACTGCATTTCATCCTGTTCCTGCCGCTCTTTACAAATCTGCTCTCCTGTTTTATTAGCTTAAAGCTGCCTGAAACTAAAGCTCTGCCTCTTTGTACTGGGGGCAGCCATCTTGGAGCTCAGGTATTTTGACAGCCTGTGATATAAGCTGTGCACACTGAAAGATCAGTGATAGTGTACACTTATTTGTAGAATGTGCTTCAGGTTAGGGTGTATAATACAAAGCAGTAGCTGTACATTTTGCTGTGACTGTATTGTTCTATATTATTAATAAGTGATTTTTTAAAAATGTATTTTGTGTAACTGTAAAACTGTGTATAAAAAAAAAGCAAACATGTAAATCTCACATGATGCATCATACACACTTATCCCAAACACATATGGTTGTAGGGTAGCCAACCTGACACATATACCATCCTTTGCCATTCAAAGTCCCATTGCATGCCAAGGATGGTGCATGTGTCAGGTTTCCAACCCAATTTGTAGTCAACATGAATACTGTACAGTTCTGGAGAACATCCCTAAAAGAATATAAAACCAGAAATGGTACTAAAATGGAGCACATATCTATAGCTTAGAGGAGAGAAAGAGTGGTGATACAATAGAAACCTTCAAGAATATGAAGGATCTTAAAGAAACATAATACTCGTATGCTAAATCACTTGAAAGTGTTGCAGCATAACTGTAAAAAGCAGACTAGAAAATATCACCTTAACATCTCTATGTAAAAAAGGAAGATATTTTATCTCAAACTTTCTTCAGCTCACCAGAGTAAGTGCTCTGTGAACTGTTAGAGCTGCTGTAAAGCAGGAAGTAGAAAAAAAAAAAAAACACAACAATAGCCAATCAGCATTAGTAAACTTTCTTAAACTGAATAGGAAAGTAACATGACTGTGCCTGCATATGTACACTCCCTTGGAAGTCCTGGGACTAAAGTTTCTTTACAGTGGGGTGTGAATATCTTCCTTTTTTACATAGAAATGTTCAGGTGATATTTACTTGTCAGCTTTTTACAGCTATGCTGCATCACTTTCAAGTGCTTAAACGTTTGAGTTTCATGTCCCTATAATAAATCGGAGGATAAGAAAAATGCTCACAAAAAGAACAACAGAACAAGTGCCATGATCTTAAAAATCGGTAGTAGGTAATCAAGTAATAAATAAATTTAAAAAAAATTCCACCCAGAAAGGATAGTTCATTCACACAACCAACATCCTATAGAGGTGATTAAGACAAGTTCAGTAGGGGAATTCAATAATGCCTGGCATATACAGTACATCATTGTTTGCTAACAAACATATAATCAATGGGCCTTTTGGTTTTTGGCTGCTACCACTTTTGAAGCCCAGTTAACACATTTACTACACCCATTACGGCAGCGTAAATGGCAAAGCATAATTTACTTAACAAATAAATATATTTTTATTAAAAGGGACATATAAGTGCACTAGTGCATGTATACAACATGGTTAAAGACAACAAAGGGCATTGAACACAGAGTTAAAAAGTCATTTACAGTGCGGCAACATACAGCGATAGGCTATTTGACACATATGCAACTTGTGATAGGCGTAGATGGTGGTAAATACATCCGATAAGAATTACACAGCAGTTATATACAGTGTTTGGCTTTTAATTCAGATAATTAAGAAAATGTGTTAAACTCAGCAATAGCCAGGGATCAGTCATCCTCTCACCTGTCTCTGCATCTCCTCCACTTGTCTCTGCGGAATGCCTTGCAGAACACTGTACATCTCAAGCATCTTTTCTTCAGGTATTACCACTGAGGCTCTAAATAAGAGATGAAATGTTACAAATATCGAAGAATAGCCTCTTCACATAAAAGTGCAGATGTGATTTATTTTGTGTGGTTTCAAAGATTTCCAAAATAAAAGGGAATAATCACCTCCAAAGTATTTCTAAGCAGTTATATCCTCTCTATGAGGGTGATAATAGTTAAAGGGTCACTAAAGTTAACATTAAAAAGTTTAAGGATTTAGAAAAATAATGCGATTTAAAGAAAAAAACTTTCCCATATACTTCTATTATCAAAGCATGTACATTATTTCTTTCATGTAATTGGCAAGAGTCCATGAGCTAGTGACGTATGGGATATACAATCCTACCAGGAGGGGCAAAGTTTCCCAAACCTCAAAATGCCTATAAATACACCCCTCACCACACCCACAATTCAGTTTTACAAACTTTGCCTCCTATGGAGGTGGTGAAGTAGGTTTGTGCTAAGATTTCTACGTTGATATGCGCTTCTCAGCATTGTTGAAGCCCGATTCCTCTCAGAGTACAGCGAATGTCAGAGGGACGTGAAGGGAGTATCACTTATTGAATACGATGATTTCTCTAACGGGGGTCTATTTCATAGGTTCTCTGTTATCGGTCGTAGAGATTCATCTCCTACCTCCCTTTTCAGACTGACGATATACTCTCAATTTACCATTACCTCTACTGATAACTGTTTCAGTACTGGTTTGGCTATCTGCTATATGTGGATGGTTTTGGTAAGTATGTTTTTTATTACTTAAAGGGCCACTGTAAGTAAATATTTTCCATGCCTGTTACTAACTAACTACCCCAAATACGCTTTTTATCAATAGCATTTCATTAACATATCTCTACCGTATAGCAGAAATCTTGTCTGCAAATTTAATTGTTTTCCAAACCCACTCCGTGGGTATCCTTTGCTCTGTACCAATCCGTTTACAATACCTAGGTTTCAAAATGGCGCTTTAAACACAAAGTTATTGGTTTAAGTATTTTGAACACTCTGTGCTGAAAATAGTGGGCAGGATAACGTGACATCATCGGCGAATAAAAGATATAACTTTTAGAACGTTATGAAACTTCGTTTTGGAGAAAATATAGGTCTGTAGGTTTTAATTAATGTTTATTAACTTTAATATGTTAGTTGTTTAGCTTAAAAATTATAACAGAAAGTAATCCTTTAAGACACCTCAGCTATGGTTTGGCACTTTATGCATTTATATAAAGTTCTAAAAATATGTATTGTACTTATATTTGCCATGAGTCAGGTTCATGTATTTCCTTCTGCAGACTGTCAGTTTCAAATTTGGGGAATATAAACATTTAAGATTTTTTTTTTTTCTTACCTGGGGTTTAGTCTTTTTTTCAATTGACTACTTCTTGCAAATTGCGGGCGGTATTAGCTCCGCGGGTGCGTCAAATGCTAAACTTTATTGCGTCATTCTTTGCGTCTGACGCAACTTCGTCATTTCCGTGGTCATAGTTGACGCCGAAGCCTTACACACTGTTGCGTCATTAGTGACGCGAGTGTGTCATTTCCGGTTATTATTGGCGCCAAAAAAAGTTTTCAGTTACGTTGTGCGTCATACTTGGCGCCAAATTTTTTCATTATTTTAATACCCCATTGATGTTTGCCTCTTGCCTTTTTCTCTATCAGAGGGCTATGCTATTTGCATTTTTTCCCATTCCTGAAACTGTCATATAAGGAAATTGATAATTTTGCTTTATATGTTCTTTTTTCTTTTACATTTTGCAAGATGTCTCAATCTGATCCTGCTTCAGAAGTATCTGCTGGAACTTTGCTGCCTGACATCGGTTCTACCAAAGCTAAGTGCATTTGTTGTAAGATTGTGGAAATTATTTTGTCGAATGTCATTTGTAATATTTGTCATGATAAACTTTTACATGCAAATAGTGTGTCCATCAGTAATAGTACATTGCCAGTTGCAGTTCCTTCATCTTCTAATGTACATGATATACCTATGAATTTTAAAGAATTTGTTTCTGATTCTATCCAGAAGGCTTTGTCTGCATTTCCACCTTCTAATAAACGTAAAAGGTCTTTTAAAACTTCTCATTCAGTTGATGAAATTTCAAAAATGACCAACATCATAATAATTTATCCTCTTCTGATGAGGATCTATCTGATACAGAAGATCCTTACTCAGACATTGACAAATCTACTTATTTATTTAAAATAGAGTATATGCGTTCTTTATTAAAAGAAGTGTTAATTACTTTGGATATTGAGGTAACCAGTCCTCTTTATGTTCAGTCTAATAAAAGTTTAAATGCTGTTTTTAAACCTCCTGTGATTTCTCCAGGGGTTTTTTGGATATGATTTCTAAGGAATGGAATAAGCCAGGTACTTCTTTTATTCCTTATTCAAGGTTTAAAAAATTGTATCCTTTACCAGCAAATTCTAGAGAGTTTTGGGGAAAAAAATTCCCAAAGTTGATGGGGCTATTTCTACTCTTGCTAAACGTACCACTATTCCTATGGAAGATAGTACTTCTTTTAAGGATCCTTTAGATAGGAAGCTTGAATCTTATCTAAGGAAGGCCTATTTATATTCAGGTCATCTTCTCAGACCTGCAATTTCTTTGGCTGATGTTGCGGCTGCATCAACTTTCTGGTTGGAGAATTTAGCGCAACAAGAATTGGATTCTGACATATCTAGCATTATTCGCTTACTGCAATATGCTAATAATTTTATTTGTGATGCAATTTTTGATATTATCAAAATTTATGTTAGATCCATGTCTTTAGCTATATTAGCTAGAAGAGCTTTGTGGCTTAAATCTTGGAATGCTGATATGACATCTAAATCTAGATTACCATCTCTTTCTTTCCAAGGTAATAATTTATTTGGTTCTCATTTGGATTCTATTATTTCAACTGTCACTGGGGGAAAGGGAGTTTTTCGGCCTCAGGATAAAAAACCTAAGGGTAAATCTAATGCTTCTAACCGTTTTGGTTCCTTTCGTCAAAATAAGGAACAAAAACTCAATCCTTCCCCCAAGGAATCTGTTTCCAATTGGAAGCCTTCCTCAAATTGGAATAAATCCAAGCCATTTAAGAAACCAAAGTCAGCCCCTAAATCCGCATGAAGGTGCGGCCCTTAATCCAGCTCAGCTGGTAGGGGGCAGATTAAGGTTTTCCAAGGATATTTGGATACATTCTGTCAAAAATCAATGGATTCAGAGCATTGTCTCTCAAGGGTATCGAATAGGATTCAGAGTAAGACCTCCTGTGAGAAGATTTTTTTCTCTCACGTATCCCAGCAAATCCAGTAAAAGCTCAGGCTTTCCCGAAGTGTGTTTCAGAGTCTTCAGGGGTAATCATGCCAGTTCCTTTTCAGGAACAAGGTTTGGGGTTTATTCAAATCTATTCATTGTCCCAAAGAAGGAAAATGTATTCAGACCAGTTCTGGATCTGAAAATTTTGAATCGTTATGTAAGAGTACCAACTTTCAAGATGGTGACTATAAGGACTATTCTGCCTTTTGTTCAGTGAGGACATTATATGTCCACAATAGACTTGCAGAATGTATACCTTCCTATTCCGATTCATCCAGAACATTATCAGTTTCTGAGATTCTCTTTTCTAGACAAGCATTACCAATTTGTTGCTCTTCCATTTGGCCTAGCAACAGCTCCAAGAATCTTTTCAAAGGTTCTAGGCTCTCTGTAATCAGAGAACAGGGTATTGCGGTGTTTCCTTATATGGACGATATCTTGGTACTAGCTCAGTCTTTACGTTCTGCAGAATCTCACACAAATCAACTAGTGTTGTTTCTTCGGAAACATGGTTGGAGGATCAATTTACCAAAAAGTTTCTTGATTCCTCAGACAAGGGTCACCTTTTTAGGCTTCCAGATAGAAACAGAGTCATGGACACTGAATCTAACAGACAATAGATGTTTAAAATTGGTTGCAGCCTGCCGGCACCTTCAGTCTAGGTCATTCCCTTCAGTGGCTATGTGCATGGAAGTTTTAAGTCTCATGATTGCAGCATCGGACGAGATCCCCTTTGCTCGTTTTCACATGAGACCTCTACAGCTTTGTATGCTGAACCAATGGTGCAGGGATTATACAAAGATATCACAATTAATATCCTTAAATCTTAATGTACTACACTCTCTGACGTGGTGGATAGATCACCATCGTTTAGTTCAAGGGGCTTCTTTTGTTTGGCTAAACTGTGATCACAACAGATGCAAGCCTTTAAGGTTGGGGAGCTTTTTGGGGATCTCTGACAGCACAAGGGGTTTGGAAATCTCAAGAGGCGAGATTACCAATTAATATTTTAGAACTCCGTGCAATTCTCAGAGCTCTTCAGTTTTGGCCTCTGTTAAAGAGAGAACTGTTCATTTGTTTTCACACAGACATTATCACAACAGTGGCATATGTCAATCATCAGGGTGGGACTCACAGTCCCCAAGCTATGAAAGAAGTATCTCGGATACTTGCTTGGGCGGAATCCAGCTCCTGTCTAATCTCTGCGGTGCATATCTCAGGTGTAGACAATTGGGAGGCGGATTATCTCAGGCGTCAGACTTTACATCCAGGGGAGTGGTCTCTCCATCCAGATGTGTTTTTTCAGATTGTTCAGATGTGGGGTCTTCCAGAGATAGATCTCATGGCCTCTCAACTAAACAAGAAACTTCCCAGATACCTGTCCAAGTCCAGGGATGTTCAGGTGGAAGCAGTGGATGCGTTGACACTTCCTTGGTGTCATCCTGCTTATATTTTCCCGCCTCTAGTTCTCCTTCTAAGAGTGATCTCCAAAATCATCATGGAACAGTCTTTTGTGTTGCTGGTGGCTCCAGCATGGCCACACAGGTTTTGGTATGCGGATCTGGTTCAGATGTCCAGTTGCCAGCCTTGGCCACTTCCGTTACAGCCAGACCTACTGTCTCAAGGTCCGTTTCTCCATCAGGATCTCAAATCATAAAATTTGAAGGTATGGAAATTGAACGCTTAGGACTAAGTCATAGAGGTTTCTCTGACTCAGTGATTAAATACTATGTTACAAGCTCGTAAATCTGTCTCTAGAAAGATTATAGAGTTTGGAAGACTTATATTTCATGGTGTTCTTCTCATAAATTCTCTTGGCATTCTTTTAGAATTCCTAGAATTTTACAGTTTCTTCAGGATGGTTTAGATAAGGGTTTGTCTGCAAGTTCCTTGAAGGGACAAATCTCTGCTCTTTCTGTTTTATTTCACAGAAAGATTGCTATACTTCCTGATATTCACTGTTTTGTAAAGGCTTTAGTTTGTATTAAGCCTGTCATTAAATCAATTTCTCCTCCTTGGGGGTCTTAATTTGGTACTGAAGGCTTTACAGGCTCCTCCATTTGCATTCTTTGGACATTAAACTATTTACTTGGAAAGTGTTGTTCCTTTTGGCTATCTCTTCTGCTAGAAGAGTTTCTGAGCTATCTGCTCTTTCTCGTGAGTCTCCTTTTCTGATTTTTCATCAGGATAAGGCAGTTTTGCTGACTTCTTTTCAATTTTTACCTAAGGATGTGAATTCTAACAACATTAATAGAGAAATTGTTGTCCCTTCCTTGTGTCCTAATCCTAAGAATTCTTTGGAAAGATCCTTACATTCTTTGGATGTGGTAAGAGCTTTGAAATATTATGTGGAAGCTACTAAAGATTTCAGGAAGACTTCCAGTCTATTTGTTTTGGTTTCTGGTCCTAGGAAAGGTCAGAAGGCTTCTGCTACTGAGATGCATTTAGGTTATGCATTTTGTGATTGGCTGATGGCTGTCACATGATACAATTGGAGAGAAAATTGGATTGGCTTTGAAATTTGCCATAAAATATTCTACTGCTCATTTCAAATTCAAAGTAAGTTCTATTGCATTGGTTTTTTGTGTGTGTTTGTCAATTATTCAATTCTACTGTATTTAGTGCTACAATTAAAATATGCTTACCAGATAATTTCCTTTCCATCTGTATGGGAAGATTCCACAGCTGCATTCCTTACTTGTAGGAAATACTGAACCTGACCACCAGGAGGAGGCAAAAAGACACCCCAGCCAAATGCTAAAATACCTTCCCTACTTCCTCATAACCCCAGTCATTCTGCCGAGGGAACAAGGAACAATAGGAGAAATATCAGGGTGAAAAAGGTGCCAGAATTTTTTTTTTTTTTTTTTATTTAGGGCCGCCCATCAGAGAACACGGGCAGGAGATGTGGACTCTGCACATACAGATGGAAATGAAATTATCAGGTAAGCATAATTTATGTTTTCCATCTTAATATGGGAAGATTTCACAGCTGCATTCCTTACTTGTGGGAAACATATACCCAAGCTCTAGAGTACACGGAATGCTAACGGGAGGGAAAAAAGAAAGGCGGACCCTAATATGAGGGCACCACAGCCTGCAAAATCTCTCTTCTGAAGGAGAACCAGATAGCCGCCTTACAAATCTGATCCAAAAAGAGGCCTCATTTTTGAAGGCCCAAAGAGGAAACTACAGCTCTCGTAGAATGAGCAGTAATCCTCAGAGGAGGCCTATGTCCCGCCGTTTCTATGCTAAACGGATGACACTCAGACAAAAATATAAGGAAGTCCAAGAGGCCCTCTGACCCCTATGCTTTCTGGAAAAGAGAACAAACAGAGAAAGAGGTTTGTCTAAATTCCTTCATGGCCCAAAGATAGAACTTCAAGGCACAAACCACATCCAGAATACGTTGTAAACGTTCCTTCGATGAAGGAGGATTAGGACATAAGAAAGGAACCACAATCTCTTGATTGATGTTGCAAATTGACACAACCTTAGGAAGAAAACCTAACTTGATTCGTAGAACAGCCTTATCGGCATGAAAAGCCAGATAAGGGACGCATTGCAAGGCAGCAATCACAGATACTCTGCACGCAGAAGCAATAGCCAGTAGAAAAGGAACCTTCCAAGACAATTTAAATGTCTACTTCATGCACGTTGCAAAACCTTAAGGACAAGATGTAAACTCTGAGGAGCCTTAGATCTAAACACAGGTCTGATCCCAGCAGAGACTTAACAGAGCCGAAAACTGTCCCTTCATGGGACTTGCAGAAAACCCCTTCTCCAGTTCATCCTGGAGAACAGAAAAAGTAGGTCCTCCACACCTTATGATAGATGCGACGAGCAACCAGCTTACGAGCTTGAATGAGAGTAAAAATAACTCTCTCAGAAAACCCTCTCTTGGCTAGGACTAAGCGTTCAATCTCCACACAGTCAGCCTCAGAGAATCTAGACATTGATGAACAAAGAGACCTTGGTCAGCAGATCCCTGCGACAAGTTAAATTCCACGTAGGAGATGATGCCATCCAAACTAGATCCGCGAAACATATCCTTTGCGGCCAAGACGGAGCAGTCAGTATCACTAACGCCTGCTTGACTCAAGCCACTACACTAGGAAGTAGTGGTAAAGGTCGGAAAGGATAAATTGGATAGAACCTCTAAGGCACCGCTAATGCATCTGTTAGCTCCGCCTGAGGAACCTTGTACCTCGACCCCTATCTGGGTAGCTTGGTATAGAAACTTAATAAGATCTTCCTCTTGCAAATCTCTACAAACACTCGGGATGGAGAGACCATTCCCCCGTATGAAAGGATTGTCTGCTGAGGAAATCCACTTCCCAGTTGTCCACACCCGGAATGTGGACCTGACAGTGAACAAATGCGGGTCTCCCCCACAACAGAATCCAAGATACTTCCCTCAAAACTAGGGAGATTTTCACTCCCCCTGATGGTTGATGTAAGCCACCGAGGATATATTGTTTGATAGGAATCTGATTAACTGGGCGAACCTAGCAGAGGCCAAGCCTTCAGAGCATTGTATATTGCTCGAAGATCCAAGCGAGATCAGGAGCTTTACCTCCTGAGACCAGATGCCCTGTGCCTTCCTGGCACTCCAAACGGCTCCCCATCCTGACAGACTCGCAACCGTAGTCACAATCACCCATGATTTTCTTGAGACTGAGGTCCCTCAGGAGAAGTGATCCAGACAAAACCACCAAGAGAGCGATTCTCCCGATTGGTTGTCCAGATCCGAATGATCGCCGTTCCACTAGTTCAGCATGTGCAGTTGCAACAGTCTAAGGTGAAACCTGGCAAAGGAAATTATGTCCAAGCTGGACACCATGAGACCCATCACCTCCATACACCGAGCCAAAGATGGCCTTAAGGAGATCTAGAGGGCAAGACATTTTGAGGCTAGCTTGCAATGTCGCTGGTCTGTTAGAAATATTCTCATGTCTATGGAGACTATTATAGTACCCGAGGATTCTACCCTGGTACTTGATACAAGATAATTCTCTCTAGATTATCTGCCATCCATGGGATCTAAGAAGACAGAGGAGATATTCTGAATGGTCCACTCTTCGAAAAATTTCTTTAGCTAGACCAAACGGAAGGGCAATAAACTAGAAGTGCTGGTCCAGGAATGCAAACCTTGGGAACTGGAAGTGGTCCTTAAGGATTGGTACGAGAAGGGAGCATCCTTCAAATCTATCGTGGTCATGAACTACCCCTCTCAAACGAGGGGAAGAATGGCCCTTATTGTCTCCATCTTAAACGAGGGGACATTTAAAAACCTGCTTAAGCACTTTAGGTCCAGAATCGGACGGAAAATTCCCTCCTTCTTAGGGACCACGAAAAGGTTTGAATCCAACAAAGAGAAATGGGTACAGCACAATAGAAGGAGGGTGCCCGTGTAAACTGAGGACACTGCCAAGTCCTCCAGCAATAATCAGGAATAGAAGGAAGTTCACAGCACTCCAAAAAATCTTGTTGCAATTTTATTAGTGGAAAAACAGCGATGTTTCAGGGTCACAGCCCCTTACTCATGCTTGATCAAGCATGAGTAAGGGGCTGTGACCCCAAAACGTCGCTGGTTTTCACTAATAAAATTGCAACAAGATTTTTTGGAGTGCAGTGAACTTCCTTCTATTCCTGAAAAGGTCTGAATAGTATCCCAAACCTCTCACTGCGATAGGCACTGGGACAATAACTCCTAGAGGACAGATTCCGTACACACCACAGAAAGGCTTCCTTCCTTCCTTTCTGGTCAGGAAGACAGGAGTAATCTGCCCTTGGGTGGCTGAGACTTGAAACCTGTCTTGTAACCCTGAGCTATGATAGTGCGAAGTGTATGAAAATAGTGTGCAAGGTGCAAAGTATCAAACTCCTTACAAAAGATAGATCCTTCAATCTATAAATGTACTAGAAAAAATGGTGGTGGGGATGTAAGGGCGCTCAAAGCTAAAGATACCTAATAAAGATATGTTACATAAATATGTGATTGTTATATTGATATATGGCTCATAGATGTCTGATATGTAATAATAAAAATATAAACCCAAATGGAAAACAATGTCATTTATTTATACATAAAAAAAATATATATAACACCTATAGAGACGTCTCTAATATAAAAAAAACAGATGTTGGATTACCTACAAATTAGTTTTCAGGTTAACGTTTAAAATCACCAATTATAAAATAAAAATTTTTGATTACAGAGTTTGCAGAAAACTGTTATACTTTATATGATTTCACAAGTTCACCAAGAAAGTGGAAATAAATCCAAATTGAGGTTACATTGATGTGTACATACAGCACTATTTTCTGTATTCTCTGTTTTCTTAAATAGGTTAAATCAACTTGATTAAAAAGTTAAATTAGCTTGATAAAGAGATCTGGTATATTAAATGTACACTGAACCAGAATTATACAAAAAGCAGCATGTAATTGAGCACTTTAAATTGTCCACACATTGAGAATGTTCACAGAATATATCAAAGTCTGTTGTGACCAGCTGTTAAGAATATGGCATTATGCCAAGTGGGATCTCAGTGGTAAAGCCGTAAGAGTATTATATAAATATTAGCATATGACTGGTTTTCAAAATCCTAATATGAGATTATTTGCAATCGTACCTTAAGTTTTTCTCCTAAGATAGCAGGGTCTCTTGTACGTCCTGCAGTTGAATGTCGGTTGATGGGATCCTCGTGTCTTGGGCGTCTTACGTCACACCCGTCTCTCCAGGGGCTCGTCTTACGCCTACCAATCGGCACTTCAAGGGCTCATCTCGAGTCTGCCAATCGGCTCCGACCTCCAGATTGTACTTTCAAAGAGATATTGTAGATACCACTTTTTAGTGTATACTTATACAAACCCTGAGCTATGACCTCCAGGACCCATGGATCCTGCACGTCCCTGAACCAAGCAACTGAAAAGAGCCACATACTGCCCCTTATGCGATCCAGAAGAGGACCGGGGACCACCCATTCATGCAGACGTAGACTCGGCAGGCTACTTGCTCTTCTTGGATTTATTCCAGGACTGAGCCAGCTTTCAAGAGCTCTTGGTTTGCTCTGGCTTAGTGGAGGACTGCTGACATGGGCTTTATCAGAACGAAAATGATCCCTTAGATTAGTTCATATACTCTTGCGGTAGGAGGGCACCCTTGCCCCCTGTGACCGTGGAGATAATTGAGTCCAGGCCTGGACCCGACAAAATCATTCCTTTAAGGGGAAGGAAGAAGTCTAGACTTAGAAGTCATATCCGCAGACCATGACTTTAGCCAGAGCCCGACGGGCCTGAACAGGAAAAGCTGAAGCCATAGCATTCAAGCGAAAAAACTGCTTAATAGCAGCACAGATAAAAGAATTAACAACCCTCAAGGCCTTAAATCTTTTCTGAGTAACGTCGAGGGGATCCTCCACCCCGATCAAATCCTATTAAAAAGTCACACCAGAAGGTAGTTTCTCCAGTAACCGCGGCAAAAGCCGCCGCCGGTTTAAACAAATATTCTGTATGTTGAAACATCCTTGTTAACGGAGTTTCCATCTTTTATCCATGGGCTCTTCAAACGAAGAACTATCCTCAAGCGGGATAGTAATACATTTAACAAGGGTGAAGATAACGCCATCCCATTTAGGGACAGAACCTCACAACTCCATTTAGAGTCCAGGACCGGGGACAATTGGTTAAAGGGAGAAGAGGGGGAAAAGGAATCCAATCCTGTCCCATTCATTCTTATTATTGTTCGCTAACTAACAGGAGCAGGGAAGGATAAGGTACTACCCTGTCCTCAAACTCTATCCAATATAGGAATTAAAGGTTCATCAGGCAATTTAGCCTCTGGAACCTCTGAATTCACCAAAAACTTCCTTTAGAAGAAAGCGCAAATTCCTAAACTAAAGTCTGGTTCCTCCGCAGCCAGAGGTTTAGAGGCAGCAGACTCCGACCCAGAATGTTCATACTCTGAAGTCTCAGAAAGAACTTCATCCTCAGATAACCCTCAATTAAATCCAATAAATTATCTGATTTACTCTGGGAAGGAGTGCAAAATATAACCTTTCGCTTCTATACAGATAAAATGAGTCACACTGTGACCCTGTCTTTATCATGAAATAAGAAAATTTATGCTTACCTGATAAATGTATTTCTTTTTTGACACAATGAGTCCACGGATCATCTTAATTACTAATGGGATATTCACCTCCTGGTCAGCAGGAGGCGGCAAAGAGCACCACAGCAAAGCTTTTAAATAGCTCCTCCCTTCCCTCCCACTCCAGTCATTCGACCGAAGTTAAGGATAGAAAGGAAAAACCAAGGTGCAGTGGTCTGAAGTTTATAATAACCAACAACCCGTCTTTCAAAAACAGGGCGGGCCGTGGATTCATTGTGTCAAAATATAAATACATTTATCAGGTAAGCATCAATTTTCTTTTCTTTTTAATGACACAATGAGTCCACGGATCATCTTAATTACTAATGGGACTCAATACCCAAGCTAGAGTACACAGATGATACGGGAGGGACAAGACAGGGAACCTAAACGGAAGGCAGCAATGCTTGAAGAATCTTTCTCCCAAAAGTGGCCTCAGCCAAAGCAAAAAAGTGTCAAATTTATAGAACTTTGAAAAAGTGTGAAGAGAGGACCAAGTTGCAGCCTTGCAAATCTGTTCTACAGAAGCTTTATTTTTGAATGCCCATGAGGAAGCCACGGCCCTAGTGGAATGAGCCGTAACACTCTCTGGAGGCTGCTGTCCAGCAGTCTCATATGCAAAACGTATGATACTCTTCAACCAGAAAGAAAAGAAGTAGCCGTAGCTTTCTGTCTCTTATGTTTTCCTGAGAAAACCACAAACAAAGCAGAAGACTGGCGAAAATCCTTAGTCGTCTGCAGGTAACACTTTAAAGCACAGACCACCTCCAAATTGTGCAGAAGTCATTCCCTCTGAGAAGTAGGATTAGGACACAAGAAAAGAACAATCATCTCCCGATTAATGTTCCGATCAGAAACAACCTTAGGAAGAAATCCTAATTTAGCACGTAAAACTACCTTATCTGAATGGAAAATAAGGTAAGGAGACTCATACTGCAATGCCGAGAGTTCTGACACTCTACGAAAAGAAGAAATAGCAACAAGAAACAACACTTTCCAAGATAACAACTTAATATCTAAGGAATGCATAGGCTCAAACGGAGCCCCTTGAAGAACTTTGAGAACTAAATTCAGATTCCATGGAGGAGTAACTAGATTGAACACAGGCCTGATCCTGACCAAGGACTGACAAAATGATTGTACATCTGGAACATCTGCCAGGCGTTTGTGTAACAAAATAGATAAGGCAGAGATTTGACCATTTAGGGAACAGGTCGATAAACCTTTCTCCAAACCCTCTTTGAGAAAGGACAAAATTCTAGGAATCATAACTCTACTCCATGAGTAGCCCTTGGATTCACACCAATAGAGATATTTACGCCATATCTTATGATAAATTCTTCTAGTGACAGGCTTACAAGCCTGAATCATGCTCTCAATGACCGAGTCAGAAAACCCCCGCTTGGATAATATTAAGCGTTCAATTTCCAAGCAGTCAGCTTCAGAGAAACTAGATTTGGGTGAAGGAAGGGCCCTTGAATTAGAAGGTGCCACCTCAACAGAAGTCTCCAAGGTGGCAGAGATGACATGTCCACCAGATCTGCATACCAAATCCTGTGAGGCTAAGCCGGTGCAGTGAGGATCACCGATGCCCTTTCCTGCTTGATTCGAGCAATGACCCGAAGAGAAGAGCAAACAGAGGAAATAGGTATGCTATACTGAAGGTCCAAGGAACCGCCAGAGCATCTATCATTTCCGTCTGGGGGTCCCTGGATCTCGATACATATCTCAGAAGCTTGGCATTCTGTCCACCCCTGGGATGTGGATTGTCGGCAGGCAGCCAGAATGGGCCAACGCCCACTGAATTATTTTGGTTACCTCTGTCATCGCTAAGGAACTCCTCGTTCCTCCTTGATGAGTGATGTAGGCTACTGAAATTATGTTGTCCAACTGGAACAAGATAAACTGGACCAAGGCCAAATGGGGCCAGGCCAGAAGAGCATTGAAGAGTCTACACTCCCTGAGCCTTTTAGGGAGCCCCAGACTGCTCCCCACCCTAGAAGGCTGACGTCTGTTGTAACAATCACACAAGATGATCTGCAAAAGCAGGTTCCCTGGGAGAGAAGATCCCGAAACAACCACCATTAAAGTGCATCCCTTGTCTCCTGCTCCAGAAGTATTTGAGGAGACAAATCCGCATGATCTCCGTTCCAATGCCTGAACATGTCTAACTGCAGAGGTCTGAGATGAAAACAAGCAAATGGGATGATGTCCATTGCCGCTACCATAAGCCCGATTACCTCCATGCACTGAGCCATTGATGGCCGAGTAGTGGGCTGAAGGGCTATACAAGTATCAAAATCTTTGATTTTGTGACTTCTGTCAGAAAAGTCTTCATTGATAGGGAATCTGTTATGGTTCCCAAAAAGGTTATCCTTGTATTTAGGACTAGGGGACTCTTTACCAACTTTACCTTCCATCCGTGTGATGGCAGGAAGGATAACAACATTTCCGTGTAGGATCTTGCTTGATGTAGATATGGCGCCTGGACTAGGAAGATGTGCGCCACTGCAAAGCCCCGTAACCCGAAGCACCACCAACCGAGATCCCAAAAAACTTTTTGAAAATTCTGGAAGCTGTGGTAATACCGAAGGGAAGACTCATCAACTGGAAGTGTTTGTCTAAGAAGACAAACCTTAGGAACTTGTGATGATCCCAGTGAATGGGAACATGCACGTAGGCGTCCTTTAAAACCACTATAAATTGACCCTCTTGGATCAAAAGGAGAATGGAACAAATAGTTTCCATCTAGTAAGACGATACTCTGAGGAATTTGTTTAGACTCTTGAGATCTAAAATTGTAATGAAGGTTCCCTCTTTTTTGAAAACCACAAACAGATTGAAATAAAATCTCAGACTCTGTTCCTGTATGGGAACAAGGACTATCAGTCCCATGTCAGAGAGGTCTCTTACACATTCAAGAATACCTCTCCTTCTTATCTGGTCTACAGATAATCTTGAGAACTGAAACTACCCTCCTGCTCGTAGGAAGAATAGAAAAATTCCCTCAAATTTTTGAAAGAAACGAAAAATAAAACTTAACTAGAGAGAGGGAAGACCCTCACCTCCCGTAACAGAGTATCTCCGTCAACCCAGGCCCAAAAAGAAAAAAGGAATCGCCAAAGACTAGTCTTAGATGACGCATTCTCAAATCAAGATCTTAACCATTAAGATCTTCAAGCCAATATGGTAAGCCTGAAATCTTAGCTTCCCACTTACTACTTGACGGGAAGTCACTAATAGAAATAAATTCTTATTCTGGATTTCCTCGAGGGGAGTGTCTGTCCAAATAGAACCAGACAGCACATGAGCCATTATGCTGCCGCATAAGGCAGCCATATCAAACCTAGGTTGCCATTCTGAGCAACCCCACTATATTCATGGACTCCTTAAGGGAACAACTATCCTCTACAGAAATAGGTCTCCTGGCCAGTGTTGAAATTATTCCACCTTGTGTACCATCTGCCGAGACTCCTTGAGGAATCTCCTAAGGGAAACCTCTACTTCAAAATAGGAAATGGAGGAAAAAGGGATACCTATTCTCTCTCCTTCTTTTGTAATGATCTCAGAAACTCGTTCAACATAAGAACAACAACAACCATGATGTTGTTCCAGAGAAGCTAAAACCTCCTTAAGTAATAGACGGAGGTAGTCTAGCTTAAACCTGAAAGATACTACTTCAGTATCAGCAGGAGGAATTATACCGTCAGAATCTGAGAATTATTCTCAGATGCTATCGAAGTATCCTCGGACTTTTGGGAGAGGACCTCTGAGATAGCAACAACTGACAGAAACCCTGTTCACTGAATGTTTAGGATTTCCTTGTGCGCTTTCCCTGCAGCATGGGAAAAGCCGACAACGCATCCTGGACCGCCTAGTACGAGAGGGAAGAGATGTCTTGCAAGTTAACTCCAGGAGGACTCATGGAGGAAGCGCAGGACACTGGTTGAAAAGGACACTAAGTTTTTTTTGGGACACTTGAGGAGAAGGCTGCAGAATATATTGAACATTGTCAGAATGCATCTGAACAGCATCTGAGACAATGTTGGCTCTGAAAGAGAGGTTTATCTCTGAACCCTTTTTTTTAAAAAAAAAAAAAAAAAAAAAAAAACACAGCATTCCACCTTATAGCCCAGGCTGTCTACACTGGCAATTCACAGACGCTGTAAAATCCTCTCAATACATGAAGAACAGAATTTTTTGTTCGTCAGAGTATATGAAACATCTTTATTCACATTTTTGATCCAATAAAATTGATATCCTAACAAGAGTTAACTGCATCTTTAAATATTAAAAGTAACGCTATTTACATGTAATGGGACCTCATGGACCAACTGTATTCACAATCTTGTAAATTAAAATTGGATGATACTGTGTTTTTAACAACCAATAATGCTTTAACCATAAGCAAAAATCCCCAGACCTCAGCTAAGCCCTGCTGAGGTGTGTGTCTGTCAACTGATGGGAGAGAACAAATAGTAACCATCCGGACTCTTTAAAGATAACCTTTAAACACGGAATGTGAAGTCTCTCTGCTGCGTGACAAAACGTAGCAGAGGAGGCCCACCATAACTCTCCGTTACATCGTGCTTAGGGCAATGTGCAAAAAATGCACGCAATGTTGCGTAGCATAGCTCCGCCCATCATGGGCATAACAAGGAAAATCTCCCAGGCGGCTAAAACTCTGCTTCAGAAATAGAGCCGTCGGGAGAATAAACAGCATGGCGGATTCAAAAGTCAAACCTCCCGGTGGCTAGATAGTGCAAAATGAGCCATTAGGAGTATGAAATTATGAATAAACATAACCAGGCTAGCTGCGCAATAAGGATAAACCTTCCGATCGGCTAGTAATACAGAATGAGCCGTAGGGAGCAGGAATTGTCAATCATCCATAACAAAGCTAGCTGCACAGCAAAACTAAACCTCCCGGTCGGCTGTTGGATTAAAATAAAGCCGGGAGTTGCTAACCTGTCACACCAAACAAACATAAGAGCTACTTCTCCATGTCCCCAGTGCCTGCAGTAACTGCCCTATGACTTATCCTCTCCTAAGGATAATGTCATCCTGTGTCCACCTTTTTGTACATATTAAAGTGCCAAAAAAAATTCTGTGTGCATACCCCAGAAAATAAAAGTTAGCACTTACCTTAGAAATCTGCCCGGCAGTAAGGCAGCTCACCCTGCTTGCAAGGTCCTCTCCCTCACATTGGCCTGTGGAAATAAAAAAGTACTGAGAATTTCTCCCTCAGACTTTCATAAGTAGGGCAGCATGAAATACATGGGAGGCGCAGTGAGAATTATGTCCCACAAGTTCCCATTGCTCTAAAGCCACCACTGCTCTACTGAAGAGACTGATATGTACTACGGCTACACCTTAGGACAAAGCAGCACAATCTTGTACTACTTTAAAAATAATAAACTCTTGATTGAAGAATCTATTTCTAACACCTCACTTTACCACTTCCTATCACTAACGTAGGCAAACAGAATGACTGGGGTGGGAGGGAAGGGAGGAGCTATTTAACAGCTTAACTGTGGTGCTCTTTGCTGCCTGAATATCCCATTAGAAATTAAGATGATCCGTGGACTCATCGTGTCATTAGAAAGAAATATATATATGAAATATAATATAATGTATATATATTTAACGATCTTAGCAGAATCTACGCCGTGGAACAGGAACACGGCCCTTCAAATGTGACAGAGTAGCATCGCTTCTGACATGAACTTGAGTGAAGAAAGCAGAACGCTGATTGCCTATGGAGCTGTTAATATGAGTTGGGATGGTTTCGCAGACAGACTCTCCCTACATCTCCTTACTAACTTTCATACATGCTCTTATGGAGAGGCTGACATAACTACTTAAAACTCCAGTCCCATCTCGAAAAGTACTACCCTCTATAAGAGACTACTCCGAAATCTTCTGACACTTCTCTGCCAACCTCCTGTGACGAAAGGCAAAGAATGACTGGGTTATGAGGAGGTAGGGGAGGTATTTAAGCCTTTGGCTGGGGTGTCTTTGCCTCCTCCTGATGGCCAGGTTCAGTATTTCCCACAAGTAAGGAATGCAGCTGTGGACTTTTTGAATATTAAGATGGAAAGTTTTATTTTCATATTCAAGTAAAGTGAAAGTATACATTTGTATGTTTTGTCTGCTTTATGTATCTGTATTTTTTTTAGGAAAGATAGGAGACAAAAGCGCAACCTCAATTCAAGTGGATTTTATTACACTCTTAACAAATAGCCAAGCGCAAGGTAAGTAATACACTCACCAAATAGATAAGAAAAACAGGCATATAAACATTAACACAGACAACAAGAGAGAAGAAGAAATTAGAATTAGACAAGACTGGGATTTTCAATATAGCAGAAATTGATTTGAGTAATGAGGATATCAAGTTACTTAATAAAGGTTTAAATTTTGCTCCAAAATCTATACCCAATAAATTTGAGACATTTGTGGCTGTCCATAAATATATAAGGCAATTAACCCTTAAGAGACATTTTTTAAAGAACCCTTTAAATAGGCCCAAACACAATGTTGACTATATAGAAGCATCAGATTTGGATTCTATAAAAGAATTACATAATTTGGAAAGGGAAGGGACATTAGAAGCATCTAATGGTGACACCGGCTTTGAGTGTTTAAGCAATATTGAATTAGAGGATCTTTTAAATTTGTCTATACACGAGCCAACTCCAGAAATTTTACATTCTAGTTTTAAGGGGAAAACCACATTCTATCCGGTAGTGTCCCAGGGAGATCAAATTCCTATATTTACCAAACTGGTACTAAACGACATAGAATCTGCATTTAAAGATAATAGAATTCTGAACAAATTTAATGACAATCTGAGTATATTAGAAAGGAAAGCCCTTAAAAAAAATTAAGTCAAAATCAAGATATTGTGATCCGCTCTGCTGATAAGGGCAGAGGGATAGTGATCCAGAAAAGAGATCACTATCTGGAAGAGGCTCACAAACTTCTAAAAGACACAAAGGAAGTCATCCAAATTTTTGAGGGAACAGTATGGGAGGATAACGTGGTGGATCACTTGTGATGTCTCCGCACTGTACACCTACATACCACACGATGCAGGTGTAGGTGCCATAGAAGCAGAACTAGTTAAACATGATTTTTCAGGTATTCAGGCTAAATTTTTGATTGACTGTATTATGTTCATACTTACTCACAACTATTTCCTGTTTGAGGGTGTGTTTTACCTACAAACCCAGGGGACAGCTATGGGGACAACATTTGCACCCTCATATGCGAATCTTTTTATTAATTATTTTGAAAATCTTTTTATATGGAATGGTAGTAAGTATGGACATAATATAGTCAAATATCACCGCTACATAGATGATATTATCATCCTGTGGAGGGGTGATTAACTTGAAATAATGGAATTTTATGGTTACCTGAATCAGAATGATTTGAATTTAAAATTTACAGGCAAACATTCTAAGACCTCTATTGAATTTTTAGACTTGATCATATATACAGATACCAATAGTACAATTGCAGTTTCTAATTTTAAAAAACCCACTGAGAGAAATAATTTTATAGATTTCAAAAGCGCTCACAAAAGGAGTTGGATTCAAAATATCCCGTATAGTCAATTTGTGAGGATGAGGAGGAACTGTACCCATATTGATCATTTCAATAAAGAAGCTGAATACCTGGAAAGTACATTTTTAAGGAAAGGTTATGATCCGAAATAGAAGAATCTAAAACTAGGGCCCTTGCAAGGAACAGGGAGGAATTGATAACTAGGAAGCCATTAGTAGTTAAAAAATCTAACTTAGTTGATGAAGCTCCCATTAGATTCATTTCAACATACAATGAAGGTCCAAACAAAATAAAAAACCTTTTTAAAAAAACATTGGTCCATCCTCAAAGCAGACCCCATATTAGGTATCCTTATAGGGGAACAGCCCACTGTCACTTTCAAGAAAGGTAAAAACCTAAAAAAAAATGTAGCCCCAAGTAAACTAAAGAGACTCTCTCTAAAACCCAGAATTGGTTAACAGGTGTGAAGAGTACCTCTAAATGTGGAAAATCCAATTGTCAGATGTGTAAACACATCAATAAGGCAACAAAATTTTACAATTCTGAAAGAACAAAGGAATTTGAGATTAAAGTTAGAAGCAACTGTAATTCAGCCTTTGTTGTATACCTGTTAGAGTGTGGGTGTGGCCTATTTTATGTAGGCCGCACGAAAAGGAAAATAAAAAGACGACTTTATGAACACATTTATAACATAAAAGAAAAGATCAATAAACATAGTGTACCCAGGCATTTTATGGAAGTCCACAATTGTGACCCTAGCAGTCTTAAAATACAAGTGATCGATTGGGTACCCCCAAGGGAGCATGATAAGACTTTTAAATTTATTTTTTATACTTTATACAGGCAATCCCTATTTATATTGCCTGGATTATAGATATATATGTGTCCTTTTATATGTTTGGATATACAAAGCTTATTATAATGACAATTACTAGTTGAATAACACCCAAGGGGTGCTTTTGTGTTATGTTCTTTTCAGAATAATGATGTAGCCTAATAGGTGTGCCCTAAGGTAGACTACACATGTTTATCCTATGATTTGCTAATTAACACATGTATATAGGGATCATACCATAGGCATAGGTCATTATCACATTTCCTCTTGAGAAAGCCCGTCCGTTCAGACGGGGGAAACGCGTTGAGGTGTTCACATTTGATGTATGACTGATATACAATATAGATCTTTAAGCTGCTACAGCCAGAAGGTGTATTTGGAATCAGGAATCTACCTGGCGGGAAGTGGAGATTTATACCGGTGTACCCTGCTGTTCCTGTCTTGCCTGCTTAATTTTTATGTGCCTGTTTTTCTTATATATTGGTGAGTGCATTACTTACCTTGCGCTTGGTTATTTGTTAAGAGTGTAATAAAATCCACTTGAATCGAGGTTGCGCTTTTGTCTCCTATCTTTCCTATATGTTCACGTTGGCTGTGGAGAGAAGAACCCAGCTTCAGAATAGCAGCACCTCTGTTTCCGTAGCCTATACGGAGTGACGTCATCTTCCGACAGGCTTGTGTGTATTCAGGGTATGTGGAGTAAAACAGCGCACACGGACCAGCTTCATCTATCTCCTTACCGGGTAAAACTCAAGCTCACTGTGGCAAGTCTACTGCTTGAACGTTCTGGTGAGAGATTTTTACGGTAATTAAGACCGAGTTACTACCGTTCACTTGACTGCAGATTTTGTGCTGGACATTATTATCATTGCAGTTAACACCGCTTGAGAAACTTTCCGTGTTCATTTACTTTTTTACTAAGAATGTTTACATAAGGGGTTTTGCATAGTCTCCTCTTTTAGTAATTTTTATTATTGCTTATCTGTCATATTTTGAATATCGGATGAATGAGGATTGTTTAGCGCAGAAAGTTTTGCTCTGTTGATTGAATTTTTTTTACCATGAATCAAGTGTCATTGCGTCTCCTTTATGTTCCCAGCACTAACTTCAAATTTACAGATAAAAAATAATTCATTAAACTAAGGAGACAGCGTTAGACGGGTTTAACTGGTTATTTTTACATATTCTATAACTGTTCTCTCATTGGTCACCATAAATGAGAGTGGCTGTTACCTCTTCCAGTCCAAGACCTCTGAGAAGGGAAGTGCATATGAGTCAGCAATGATGACTGGAACACATCCAGCCTGCAAGACGTCACTGAGAGCTGATTGTCCCAAACGGGCACCCCGGATCACAACACAAAATGTGGCCTCCTGCAAACACAGCAAGCAGCTTAGAACACATGTTAATCCAGAATCATATCCACATACACTATTCACATAGAAGACCTTATTAGCATTCTTAAAGTGATGGTAAACGTTCCCCTTTTTTAAAATCAGATCCGGAATGTTTTAGATGTTGTTTAATTCATCAGTTGTAATGAAGTTGCGCTATAACTTACTGTTTAATATAGATATGAAATTCAAATTCCCTGTGCTCCGCTACCCACTTCAAAAGCAAATTTTTCTTTGAGCCAACGGTTTGAATTGTTGTCCAATCAGTGGTAGAGTAACAACAAAACTGCCATATGGGGAGAGCGCTGATTGGACAACAATTCAAACAGGTGGCTCACAGAAAAATGTACTTTTGAAGTGGGCGGGTAAAGCGCAGGGTATTTGGATTTCATATTTTTATTAAAAAGTATTAGCGCATCTTCGTTACAACTGATGAATGAAACTGCATCTAAAATATCAATAACATTCTGGATCTGATTTTATAAAGGAGAGAGTTTACCATCACTTTAACAGTTACTAATGATTGTGGAAAGAAAATTAGCTATTGCTTCCTGCAACATTATAGCGTCCTGTTCAGTACTTAGTGATGATCCCGTCTTAGGTTTCTACATCACATATGGAAGAGAAGGTTTTACATCAGTGGGTACATAGTGATACCTATAGCCGAGACCTTTTTTTTTTTTTTTTTAAAGAATTTCTAAGCATGAGATACATAAAATTACCTTAAAATATTAACATAAATATATTCTAACATAAATTATTCTAAAACATTAGCAGAAGAGGGGGCCGATCTCAAAAGTGCTAAAAAGAGGCTGAAATAAATCACAAGATTGGTTTGATCTTCATAAAGCAGCCACCCAGCTGGGAAAAAGTAATAGTCAAACTGATATTATTGAATTCGCTAGCAATAAAACATTTGTAACTTATCCTTGTTGCCAGACTACCTGGACTATAAGCGGTGCATGACGAGAATGAATTTTAATTTAGTCTGCAGTAAAAGTGAGGTCATACAAAGGAAAAGCTCAGGGGACAGAATAATGTGGCATTGTTTCCAATTATTCATCAGCTGCCAAGAGGATTGGACAATAAAATACATATAAATGTAACAAATAATCACATTAATTAAAGGCAAACTGAATAATAACTTGCAGAATAGACCAGTGTTTGTTGTTAAAGTGAATGTAGACTTTGAGGAGTGTGTGCCCGGTTTTTAAAAATCCTATTAAAAACAGGGGCCCTTCCATTCATTAAAGTTTACATTTCAGCAGTTTTGTTAAAATACTTTTTCTTCATGAAGCAGGACCAGCGATTCCCCCGCCTGCCGCTCATCTCTTCTTACGTCAGAAATGAGGAATCCGGCTTCCTCCAATTACAGCTTCACCCCTCAGAGCAAACATACCATTATTGGAGGAAGCCGGATTCTTCATTTCTGACCTATGAAAACAGAATTTATGTTTACCTGATAAATTACTTTCTCCAACGGTGTGTCCGGTTCACGGCGTCATCCTTACTTGTGGGATATTCTCTTCCCCAACAGGAAATGGCAAAGAGCCCAGCAAAGCTGGTCACATGATCCCTCCTAGGCTCCGCCTACCCCAGTCATTCGACCGACGTTAAGGAGGAATATTTGCATAGGAGAAACCATATGATACCGTGGTGACTGTAGTTAAAGAAAATAAATTATCAGACCTGATTAAAAAACCAGGGCGGGCCGTGGACCGGACACACCGTTGGTGAAAGTAATTTATCAGGTAAACATAAATTCTGTTTTCTCCAACATAGGTGTGTCCGGTCCACGGCGTCATCCTTACTTGTGGGAACCAATACCAAAGCTTTAGGACACGGATGAAGGGAGGGAGCAAATCAGGTCACCTAAATGGAAGGCACCACGGCTTGCAAAACCTTTCTCCCAAAAATAGCCTCAGAAGAAGCAAAAGTATCAAACTTGTAAAATTTGGTAAAAGTGTGCAGTGAAGACCAAGTCGCTGCCCTACATATCTGATCAACAGAAGCCTCGTTCTTGAAGGCCCATGTGGAAGCCACAGCCCTAGTGGAATGAGCTGTGATTCTTTCAGGAGGCTGCCGTCCGGCAGTCTCGTAAGCCAATCTGATGATGCTTTTAATCCAAAAAGAGAGAGAGGTAGAAGTTGCTTTTTGACCTCTCCTTTTACCAGAATAAACAACAAACAAGGAAGATGTTTGTCTAAAATCCATTGTAGCATCTAAATAGAATTTTAGAGCGCGAACAACATCCAAATTGTGCAACAAACGTTCCTTCTTCGAAACTGGTTTCGGACACAAAGAAGGCACGACTATCTCCTGGTTAATGTTTTTGTTAGAAACAACTTTTGGAAGAAAACCAGGTTTAGTACGTAAAACCACCTTATCTGCATGGAACACCAGATAAGGAGGAGAACACTGCAGAGCAGATAATTCTGAAACTCTTCTAGCAGAAGAAATTGCAACCAAAAACAAAACTTTCCAAGATAATAACTTAATATCAACGGAATGTAAGGGTTCAAACGGAACCCCCTGAAGAACTGAAAGAACTAAGTTGAGACTCCAAGGAGGAGTCAAAGGTTTGTAAACAGGCTTGATTCTAACCAGAGCCTGAACAAAGGCTTGAACATCTGGCACAGCCGCCAGCTTTTTGTGAAGTAACACAGACAAGGCAGAAATCTGTCCCTTCAAGGAACTTGCAGATAATCCTTTCTCCAATCCTTCTTGAAGAAAGGATAGAATCTTAGGAATCTTTACCTTGTCCCAAGGGAATCCTTTAGATTCACACCAACAGATATATTTTTTCCATATTTTGTGGTAAATTTTTCTAGTTACAGGCTTTCTGGCCTGAACAAGAGTATCAATAACAGAATCTGAGAACCCTCGTTTTGATAAGATCAAGCGTTCAATCTCCAAGCAGTCAGCTGGAGTGAGACCAGATTCGGATGTTCGAACGGACCTTGAACAAGAAGGTCTCGTCTCAAAGGTAGCTTCCATGGTGGAGCCGATGACATATTCACCAGATCTGCATACCAAGTCCTGCGTGGCCACGCAGGAGCTATCAAGATCACCGACGCCCTCTCCTGATTGATCCTGGCTACCAGCCTGGGGATGAGAGGAAACGGCGGGAATACATAAGCTAGTTTGAAGGTCCAAGGTGCTACTAGTGCATCTACTAGAGTCGCCTTGGGATCCCTGGATCTGGACCCGTAACAAGGAACCTTGAAGTTCTGACGAGAGGCCATCAGATCCATGTCTGGAATGCCCCACAGTTGAGTAATTTGGGCAAAGATTTCCGGATGGAGTTCCCACTCCCCCGGATGTAATGTCTGACGACTCAGAAAATCCGCTTCCCAATTTTCCACTCCTGGGATGTGGGTTGCAGACAGGTGGCAGGAGTGAGTCTCCGCCCATTGAATGATTTTGGTCACTTCTTCCATCGCCAGGGAACTCCTTGTTCCCCCCTGATGGTTGATGTACGCAACAGTCGTCATGTTGTCTGATTGAAACCGTATGAACTTGGCCTTTGCTAGCTGAGGCCAAGCCTTGAGAGCATTGAATATCGCTCTCAGTTCCAGAATATTTATCGGTAGAAGAGATTCTTCCCGAGACCAAAGACCCTGAGCTTTCAGGGATCCCCAGACCGCGCCCCAGCCCATCAGACTGGCGTCGGTCGTGACAATGACCCACTCTGGTCTGCGGAAGGTCATCCCTTGTGACAGGTTGTCCAGGGAAAGCCACCAACGGAGTGAGTCTCTGGTCCTCTGATTTACTTGTATCTTCGGAGACAAGTCTGTATAGTCCCCATTCCACTGACCGAGCATGCACAGTTGTAATGGTCTTAGATGAATGCGCGCAAAAGGAACTATGTCCATTGCCGCTACCATCAAACCTATTACTTCCATGCACTGCGCTATGGAAGGAAGAGGAACGGAATGAAGTGTTTGACAAGAGTTTAGAAGTTTTGTTTTTCTGGCCTCTGTCAGAAAAATCCTCATTTCTAAGGAGTCTATTATTGTTCCCAAGAAGGGAACCCTTGTCGACGGAGATAGAGAACTCTTTTCCACGTTCACTTTCCATCCGTGAGATCTGAGAAAGGCCAGGACTATGTCCGTGTGAGCCTTTGCTTGAGGAAGGGACGACGCTTGAATCAGAATGTCGTCCAAGTAAGGTACTACTGCAATGCCCCTTGGTCTTAGCACCGCTAGAAGGGACCCTAGTACCTTTGTGAAAATCCTTGGAGCAGTGGCTAATCCGAAAGGAAGCGCCACGAACTGGTAATGCTTGTCCAGGAATGCGAACCTTAGGAACCGATGATGTTCCTTGTGGATAGGAATATGTAGATACGCATCCTTTAAATCCACCGTGGTCATGAATTGACCTTCCTGGATGGAAGGAAGAATTGTTCGAATGGTTTCCATTTTGAACGATGGAACCTTGAGAAACTTGTTTAAGATCTTGAGATCTAAGATTGGTCTGAACGTTCCCTCTTTTTTGGGAACTATGAACAGATTGGAGTAGAACCCCATCCCTTGTTCTCCTAATGGAACAGGATGAATCACTCCCATTTTTAACAGGTCTTCTACACAATGTAAGAATGCCTGTCTCTTTATGTGGTCTGAAGACAATTGAGACCTGTGGAACCTCCCCCTTGGGGGAAGCCCCTTGAATTCCAGAAGATAACCTTGGGAGACTATTTCTAGTGCCCAAGGATCCAGAACATCTCTTGCCCAAGCCTGAGCGAAGAGAGAGAGTCTGCCCCCCACCAGATCCGGTCCCGGATCGGGGGCCAACATTTCATGCTGTCTTGGTAGCAGTGGCAGGTTTCTTGGCCTGCTTTCCCTTGTTCCAGCCTTGCATTGGTCTCCAGGCTGGCTTGGCTTGAGAAGTATTACCCTCTTGCTTAGAGGACGTAGCACTTGGGGCTGGTCCGTTTCTACGAAAGGGACGAAAATTAGGTTTATTTTTGGCCTTGAAAGACCTATCCTGAGGAAGGGCGTGGCCCTTACCCCCAGTGATATCAGAGATAATCTCTTTCAAGTCAGGGCCAAACAGCGTTTTCCCCTTGAAAGGAATGTTAAGGAGTTTGTTCTTGGAAGACGCATCCGCTGACCAAGATTTCAACCAAAGCGCTCTGCGCGCCACAATAGCAAACCCAGAATTCTTCGCCGCTAACCTAGCCAATTGCAAAGTGGCGTCTAGGGTGAAAGAATTAGCCAATTTGAGAGCACGGATTCTGTCCATAATCTCCTCATAAGGAGGAGAATCACTATCGATCGCCTTTACTAGCTCATCGAACCAGAAACACGCGGCTGTAGTGACAGGGACAATGCATGAAATTGGTTGTAGAAGGTAACCTTGCTGAACAAACATCTTTTTAAGCAAACCTTCTAATTCTTTATCCATATGATCTTTGAAAGCACAACTATCTTCTATGGGTATAGTGGTGCGTTTGTTTAAAGTAGAAACCGCTCCCTCGACCTTGGGGACAGTCTGCCATAAGTCCTTTCTGGGGTCGACCATAGGAAACAATTTCTTAAATATGGGGGGAGGGACGAAAGGTATACCGGGCCTTTCCCATTCTTTATTTACAATGTCCGCCACCCGCTTGGGTATAGGAAAAGCTTCTGGGAGCCCCGGGACCTCTAGGAACTTGTCCATTTTACATAGTTTCTCTGGGATGATCAAATTCTCACAATCATCCAGAGTGGATAATACCTCCTTAAGCAGAGCGCGGAGATGTTCCAACTTAAATTTAAATGTAATCACATCGGGTTCAGCTTGTTGAGAAATTTTCCCTGAATCTGAAATTTCTCCCTCAGACAAAACCTCCCTGGCCCCCTCAGACTGGTGTAGGGGCATTTCAGAACCATTATCATCAGCGTCCTCATGCTCTTCAGTATCTAAAACAGAGCAGTCGCGCTTACGCTGATAAGTGGGCATTTTGGCTAAAATGTTTTTGATAGAATTATCCATTACAGCCGTTAATTGTTGCATAGTAAGGAGTATTGGCGCGCTAGATGTACTAGGGGCCTCCTGAGTGGGCAAGACTCGTGTAGACGAAGGAGGGAATGATGCAGTACCATGCTTACTCCCCTCACTTGAGGAATCATCTTGGGCATCATTTTCAGTGTCACATAAATCACATTTATTTAAATGAGAAGGAACCTTGGCTTCCCCACATTCAGAACACAGTCTATCTGGTAGTTCAGACATGTTAAACAGGCATAAACTTGATAACAAAGTACAAAAAACGTTTTAAAATAAAACCGTTACTGTCACTTTAAATTTTAAACTGAACACACTTTATTACTGCAATTGCGAAAAAGTATGAAGGAATTGTTCAAAATTCACCAAAATTTCACCACAGTGTCTTAAAGCCTTAAAAGTATTGCACACCAAATTTGGAAGCTTTAACCCTTAAAATAACGGAACCTGAGCCGTTTTTAACTTTAACCCCTTTACAGTCCCTGGTATCTGCTTTGCTGAGACCCAACCAAGCCCAAAGGGGAATACGATACCAAATGACGCCTTCAGAAAGTCTTTTCTATGTATCAGAGCTCCTCACACATGCGACTGCATGTCATGCTTCTCAAAAACAAGTGCGCAATACCGGCGCGAAAATGAGGCTCTGCCTATGATTAGGGAAAGCCCCTAGAGAATAAGGTGTCTAAAACAGTGCCTGCCGATATAATTTTACAAAAATACCCAGATTAAATGATTCCTCAAGGCTAAATATGTGTAATATATGAATCGATTTAGCCCAGAAAATGTCTACAGTCTTAATAAGCCCTTGTGAAGCCCTTATTTACTGTCTGAATAAAAATGGCTTACCGGATCCCATAGGGAAAATGACAGCTTCCAGCATTACATCGTCTTGTTAGAATGTGTCATACCTCAAGCAGCAAAAGACTGCTCACTGTTCCCCCAACTGAAGTTAATTCCTCTCAACAGTCCTGTGTGGAACAGCCATGGATTTTAGTAACGGTTGCTAAAATCATTTTCCTCTTACAAACAGAAATCTTCATCTCTTTTCTGTTTCAGAGTAAATAGTACATACCAGCACTATTTTAAAATAACAAACTCTTGATTGAATAATAAAAACTACAGTTAAACACTAAAAAACTCTAAGCCATCTCCGTGGAGATGTTGCCTGTACAACGGCAAAGAGAATGACTGGGGTAGGCGGAGCCTAGGAGGGATCATGTGACCAGCTTTGCTGGGCTCTTTGCCATTTCCTGTTGGGGAAGAGAATATCCCACAAGTAAGGATGACGCCGTGGACCGGACACACCTATGTTGGAGAAAAGACGAGCGGCAGGCAGGGTAATCGCTTAATGAAGAAAAGGTAAGTATTTTTAACAAAACGGCTGAAATGTAAACGTTGATGAATTAAAGTGCCCCCTGTTTTTAATAGGATTTACATTCACTTTAATTTAGAGATATCTTTGGCTTAGATCAGTTGTTCAGTAACAGACCTACTACCTAACTGTATTACAAAAGAAATGCTTCAACAATGAGAAGATTTACAATTAAAATAAAAAAAAATAAAAAACCACTATACATATTTGAAGAACTAATATACTAAACAGATCCAAGGCGAAGCAGATGTGTAAAAAACTGTTTTCTGTCAAGAGGCGGGTCAGGTAACGAACGTCATATGGGCCATTTCATGTCAAATCAACAAGGTCCTCAACCTTACATTCTTTGATTGATTTTTGTTAAATTTGCCATGCTGAAAGGGCCACTTGAGTTATGAGCCTAGGCTAAATTAACCACTTAATGACCAGGTACCAGGTACGTCATGCGTTAACAAGCAGTTAATGACAATAGACGTACCTGGTACGTCAGTTGTCTAACAGAGTGCTGGAAGTTATTGCGATCGCTTCCAGCAGCTCTGAGGGTATTGCAGTGATGCCTCGATATGGAGGCATCCTGCAATACCCCTTTACAAGCCTCCGATGCAGAGAGAGCCACTCTGTGGCCCTCTCTAAACCGGAGCGTCGTTGGTGGGTGGGAGCAAAGCAGGGAGGAGGGTGGGCGGCCTGCAATGGGCCTGTGATCATGTGGAGGGGGGCGGGATCGGAGGCGGGAGTGTTTGGGGGCGCGCACGGACACGTGCACGGGGGGGGGCGGCGAGCACGGGCAGGAGCAGATGGGAACCGTTACACTACAGAAAAATTGAATAAAAAATTGGGAGAAAAGGGGGGGAATTTTCATTTATAAAACAATCGAAGGGTTCTGGGAGGGGGGTGCTACACTACAGAAAAGGGCAAACAAAGCTTTTTTTTTTTTATTTTACTAAACTGGGTACTGGCAGACAGCTGCCAGTACCCAAGATGGCGCCCATTAAGCTAGAGGGGGAGGGTTAGAGAACTGTTTGATGAGGGATCCGTGAGATTGGGGGCTAAGGGGGGATATTCTACACAGCAGCATATGTAAATATGCTTTAAAAAACACCAAATATACCTTTTATTTTAGTACTGGCAGACTTTCTGCCAGTACTTCAGATGACGGGAACAATTGTGGGGTGGGGGAGGGAAGAGAGCTGTTTGGGAGGGATCAGGGGGTCTGATGTTTCAGGTGGGAGGCTGATCTCTACACTAAAGCTAAAATTAACCCTGCAAACTCCCTACAAGCTACCTAATTAACCCCTTTACTGCTAGCCATAATACATGTGTGATGCGCAGCGGCATTTAGCGGCCTTCTAATTATCAAAAAGCAACGCCAAAGCCATATAAGTCTGCTATTTCTGAACAAAGGGGATCCCAGAGAAGCATTTACAATCATTTGTGCCATAATTGCACAAGCTGTTTGTAAATAATTTCAGTGAGAAACCTTAAATTTGTGAAAAAGGATACAATTTTTTTTATTTGATCGCATTTGGCGGTGAAATGGTGGCATGAAATATACCAAAATGGGCCTAGATCAATACTTTGGGTTGTCTACTACACTAAAGCTAAAATTAACCCTACAAGTTCCCTACAAGGTCCCTAATTAACCCCTGCACTGTTGGGCATAATACACGTGTGTTGCGCAGCGGCATTTAGCAACCTTCTAATTACCAAAAAGCAACGCCAAAGCCATATATGTCTGCTATTTCTGAACAAAGGGGATCCCAGAAAAGCATTTACAACCATTTGTGCCATAATTGCACAAGCTGTTTGTAAATGATTTCAGTAAACCTAAAATTGTGAAAAATGAAAAGTTTTTTTTTATTTGAACGTATTTGGCGGTGAAATGGTGGCATGAAATATACCAAAATGGGCCTAGATCAATACTTTGGGTTGTTTACTACACTAAAGCTAAAATTACCCCAAAAAGCTCCCTAAAAACAAACACCGCAAAAATGTAAAAATAGCCTTTGTCCCAAATGGACAGAAAATGGAAAAGTGCTGTGGTCATTAAGGGGTTAAAAGGTCCATATCTTCTGTATATACAAATTTATAGAGGTGCAAAATTTGCGATTTTTACCATTTGTTTTCACCATCTTCTTAACTTTAAAATTCAATATTTCGGTAACCAGAAGTGATTCAGGTGTCGTTGGAAACGTCTTAAAGAGCTATTTCAGATTAGATATTACTTGCCTTTATTAGGAAAAACATAATTTATGTTTACCTGATAAATTTATTTATTTCCGTATATGGTGAATTCACGTCGTCATCAATTACTGTTGGGAATACCACTCCTGGCCAGCAGGAGGAGGCAAAGAGCACCACAGTCAAACTGTTAAGTATCACTTCCCTTCCCACAAACCCCAGTCATTCGACCGAAGGGAAATGGAGAAAAAGGATTAACACAAAGGTGTAGAGTTGCCTGAGATTTAAACAAAAAACAGTCTTGAAAAATAAAAAAGGGGCGGGGTTGTGCACTCACCATATCCAGAAATAAATACATTAATCAGGTAAGCATAAATTATGTTTTCTTTCCTAAGATATGGTGAGTCCAAGATGTCATCAATTACTGTTGGGAACCAATACCCAAGCTAGAGGACACAGATGACTAGGGAGGGAAAACAAGACAGATATACCTAAATAGAAGGCACCACCGCTTAAAGAACCTTTTTTCCCCAAAAGAAGCCTCTGCCAAAGCAAAAAGATCGTTAAGGAAAAATAAAGTGCCCCAAATACATAGCTTCTCAAAATAAACAAAGACAGAATCTCCATAAAGTTTAAATATACTGAGCCAACAAACGGAATAACTCCTTTCTATTCATAAAGGAGATTAACCCCTGTCTCCACATCACATATGACAGAGCCTGCACACTGCCATAATTAACCTTAAACATAGGGTAAATAAGTCCCAAATAATTGCAGATAACCGGTTAACCCCTTCAGTGCCAGCCTCCTAGCCCCAGAAGACAAAAAAGGCACTTACCTGCACATCCATTTGTCCGGCAGAAGGACAGCTCACCCGGTATGAAGGGAAGCCACTCCTTACAGAGACCTGTGAAAACAGAAAAGGACAGAGTAAACCTACTCCGGCTTTCTGAGGTAAATGATCCAATTTTCTTCAGACACCAAACTTCACCTCCTCCATGCACCAAGGCAAAGAGAATGACTAGGGTTTGTGGGAAGGGAAGTGATACTTAACAGTTTGACTGTGGTGCTCTTTGCCTCCTCCTGCTGGCCAGGAGTGGTATTCCCAACAGTAACTGAGGACGTCGTGGACTCACCATATCTTAGGAAAGAAAGTATTTGTAAGCTGTTGTATACATATTTTGGAAGCTATTTTCTCAAAAACATGTGTTAATTTTTTTCCCAAAAAACATAATTTATGCTTACCAGATAAATTCCTTTCCTTCCTGGCAGGGAGAGTCCACGACTTCATTCCTTACTGTTGGGGAAAACAACACCTGGTCAGGAGGTAAAGACACCCCAGCCAAAGGTTTAAATATCCATCCCACTTCCCCTATCCCTCAGTCATTATGCCAAGGGAACAAGGAAAAGTAGGAGAATATCAGGGTATAAAAGGTGCCAGAAAAAATATAAAAAGGGAGCCGCCCATCAAAAACATAAATTACAGGCAGGGCCGTGGACTCTCCCTGCCAGGAAGGAAAGGAATTTATCTGGTAAGAATAAAACATAATTTATGCTTACCTGATAAATTCCTTTCTCCTGTAGTGTAGTCAGTCCACGGGTCATCCATTACTTATGGGATTATATCTCCTCCCCAACAGGAAGTGCAAGAGGATCACCCAAGCAGAGCTGCTATATAGCTCCTCCCCTCTACGTCATACCCAGTCATTCGACCGAAACCAAACGAGAAAGGAGAAACTATAGGGTGCAGTGGTGACTGGAGTTTAATTTAAACCTGCCGTAAAAAACAGGGCGGGCCGTGGACTGACTACACTACAGGAGAAAGGAATTTATCAGGTAAGCATAAATTATGTTTTCTCCTGTTAAGTGTAGTCAGTCCACGGGTCATCCATTACTTATGGGATACCAATACCAAAGCTAAAAGTACACGGATGACGGGAGGGACAGGCAGGATCTTTACACGGAAGTAACTACTGCTTGTAGAACCTTTCTCCCAAAAACAGCCTCCGAAGAAGCAAAAGTGTCAAATTTGTAAAATTTTTAAAAAGTGTGAAGTGAAGACCAAGTTGCAGCCTTGCAAATCTGTTCAACAGAGGCCTCATTCTTAAAGGCCCAAGTGGAAGCCACAGCTCTAGTAGAATGAGCTGTAATCCTTTCAGGAGGCTGCTGTCCAAAAAGAGAGAGAGGTAGCCGAAGCTTTTTGACCTCTCCTCTGTCCAGAATAAACGACAAATAGGGAAGAAGTTTGACGAAAATCTTTAGTTGCCTGCAAATAAAATTTCAGGGCACGGACGACGTCCAGATTGTGCAGAAGTCGTTCCTTCTTTGAAGAAGGGTTAGGGCACAATGATGGAACAACAATCTCTGGATTGATATTCTTGTTAGTGACTACCTTAGGTAAGAACCCAGGTTTAGTACGCAGAACTACCTTGTCTGAATGAAAAATCAGATAAGGAGAATCACAATGTAAGGCCGATAACTCAGAGACTCTTCGAGCCGAGGAAATAGCCATTAAAAACAGAACTTTCCAAGATAACAGCTTGATATCAATGGAATGAAGGGGTTCAAACGGAACACCTTGCAGAACGTTAAGAACTAAGTTTAAGCTCCACGGCGGAGCAACAGTCTTAAACACAGGCTTAATCCTAGCCAAAGCCTGACAGAAAGCCTGAATGTCTGGAACGTCTGACAGACGTTTGTGTAAAAGGATAGACAGAGCTGAGATCTGTCCCTTTAACGAACTAGCAGATAAGCCCTTTTCTAAACCTTCTTGTAGAAAAGACAATATCCTAGGAATCCTAACCTTACTCCATGAGTAACTCTTGGATTCGCACCAATATAAGTATTTACGCCATATTTTATGGTAAATTTTCCTGGTAACAGGTTTCCTAGCCTGTATTAAGTTATCAATCACTGACTCCGAGAATCCCCGCTTTGATAGAATCAAGCGTTCAATCTCCATGCAGTCAGCCTCAGAGAAATTAGATTTGGATGTTTGAAAGGACCCTGAATCAGAAGGTCCTGTCTCAGAGGCAGAGACCATGGTGGACAGGACGACATGTCCACTAGATCTGCATACCAGGTCCTGCGTGGCCACGCAGGCGCTATTAGAATCATCAATGCTCTCTCCTGTTTGATCCTGGCAATCAAACGAGGAAGCATCGGGAAGGGTGGAAACACATAAGCCATGTTGAAAACCCAAGGTGCTGTCAGAGCATCTATCAGTACCGCTCCCGGGTCCCTGGACCTGGCTCCGTAACAAGGAAGCTTGGCGTTCTGGCGAGACGCCATGAGATCCAGATCTTGTTTGCCCCAATGATGAAGCAGTTGGGCAAACACCTCCGGATGAAGTTCCCACTCCCCTGGATGAAAAGTCTGGCGACTTAGGAAATCCGCCTCCCAGTTCTCTACGCCTGGGATGTGGATCGCTGACAGGTGGCAAGAGTGAGACTCTGCCCAGCGAATTATCTTTGAGACTTCCATCATTGCTAGGGAACTCTTTGTCCCTCCCTGATGGTTGATGTAAGCCACAGTCGTGATGTTGTCCGACTGAAACCTGATGAACCTCAGAGTTGCTAACTGAGGCCAAGCCAGAAGAGCATTGAAAACTGCTCTTAATTCCAGAATGTTTATTGGAAGGAGACTCTCCTCCTGAGTCCATGATCCCTGAGTCTTCAGGGAATTCCAGACAGCGCCCCAACCTAGCAGGCTGGCGTCTGTTGTTACAATCGTCCAATCTGGCCTGCTGAAGGGCATCCCCCTGGACAGATGTGGCTGAGAAAGCCACCATAGAAGAGTATCTCTGGTCTCTTGATCCAGATTTAGCATAGGGGACAAATCTGAGTAATCCCCATTCCACTGACTTAGCATGCACAATTGCAGCGGTCTGAGATGCAGGCGTGCAAAAGGTACTATGTCCATTGCCGCTACCATTAAGCCGATTACCTCCATGCATTGAGCCACCGACGGGTGTTGAATGGAATGAAGGACACGGCAAGCATTTAGAAGTTTTGATAACCTGTCCTCTGTCAGGTAAATTTTCATTTCTACAGAATCTATAAGAGTCCCTAAGAAGGGAACTCTTGTGAGTGGCAATAGAGAACTCTTTTCTACGTTCACCTTCCACCCATGCGACCTTAGAAATGCCAGAACTAACTCTGTATGAGACTGGCAGTCTGGAAACTTGACGCTTGTATCAGAATGTGGGAAAGTGAGGGTGTAATGCACACCAGTGTGTATTACTACCCATAGGGGGCGCCTCCTAAGGCGTGTCAAACAAACAAATGCTAAAGCAATATCGAAAACCTAAATAGTTACTAGTAGAATATACAAATATGCTTATACATAAATAATAAGATGTACCAACATAAAGTCCAAGTGGGTAATATTGATACAGTCCCAATAGAAAAATGGATCCAAGACAAGGTAGGCAGCTCTCAGTCTTAGGATGGTCTTCCTGGTAGATGGGTAACTGAAACAAGATAAAACACAGAGGCGCCAAACATGGCCTAGTACAGCCAGATAACAGATACTAAAATCCACAAGATAGCGATTGAATACTCACAAAGGAGGTGCACCCATTGGTGCTTATGAAGCAGACTGGAGCCTCTCAGTGGTCCAGCTCACTGGTATACTTCATGAGTCAGATTGTGGTCCTTGATGGTAGTGATTAACAGGTTCCTTCATGTTCCATCTGGCCTTTCATTAAGTGTCCACTGAGGTGATCCCTGGCCAAATACAAGTCAATTCAGCTCCTGACAAGATGAATTAAGGAGTGCTGCCACAAATTTACAGCTACCAAGGCCTTTCCTGATTAAATTCTCAAGACCTGAAAGTAATTTCAACAGCACCACTGCTGCTCTGTGGTTTATCTTGCTTGTATCAGAATGTCGTCTAGGTACGGAGCTACCGCTATTCCTCACGGTCTTAGTACAGCCAGAAGAGAGCCCAGAACCTTTGTAAAGATTCTTGGAGCTGTAGCTAACCCGAAGGGAAGAGCTACAAACTGGTAATGCCTGTTTAGGAAGGCAAACCTTAGATACCGGTAATGATCCTTGTGAATCGGTATGTGAAGGTAGGCATCCTTTAAATCCACTGTGGTCATGTACTGACCCTCTTGGATCATAGGTAAGATGGTCCGAATAGTTTCCATTTTGAACGATGGAACTCTTAGGAATTTGTTTAGGATCTTTAAGTCCAAGATTGGTCTGAAGGTTCCCTCTTTTTTGGGAACCACAAACAGATTTGAGTAAAACCCTTGTCCGTGTTCCGACCGCGGAACTGGGTGGATCACTCCCATTAGTAAAAGGTCTTGTACACAGCGTAGAAACGCCTCTTTCTTTATCTAGTTTGCTGACAACCTTGAAAGATGAAATCTCCCTTTTGGAGGAGAAGCTTTGAAGTCCAGAAGATATCCCTGAGATATGATCTCTAACGCCCAGGGATCCTGGACATCTCTTGCCCAAGCCTGGGCGAAGAGAGAAAGTCTGCCCCCCACTAGATCCGTTTCCGGATCGGGGGCCCTCACTTCATGCTGTCTTAGGGGCAGCAGCAGGTTTTCTGGCCTGCTTGCCCTTGTTCCAGGACTGGTTAGGTTTCCAGCCCTGTCTGTAGCGAGCAACAGTTCCTTCCTGTCTTGGAGCGGAAGAAGTTGATGCTGCTCCTGCCTTGAAGTTACGAAAGGCACGAAAATTAGACTGTTTAGCCCTTGGTTTGGCCCTGTCTTGAGGCAGGGCATGGCCCTTACCTCCAGTAATGTCAGCGATAATTTCTTTCAAACCGGGCCCGAATAATGTCTGCCCTTTGAAAGGGATGTTAAGCAATTTAGATTTAGAAGTCACATCGGCTGACCAGGATTTAAGCCACAGCGCCCTACGCGCTTGAATGGCGAATCCGGATTTCTTAGCCGTAAGTTTAGTTAAGTGTACTACGGCATCAGAAAAAAATGAATTAGCTAGCTTAAGGACTTTAAGCTTGTCTATAATCTCATCCAATGGAGCTGTGCTAAGGGTCTCTTCCAGAGACTCAAACCAGAATGCCGCCGCAGCCGTGACAGGCGCAATGCATGCAAGGGGTTGTAATATAAAACCTTGCTGAACAAACATTTTCTTAAGGTAACCCTCTAACGTTTTATCCATTGGGTCTGAAAAAGCACAGCTATCCTCCACCGGGATAGTGGTGCGCTTAGCCAGAGTAGAAACTGCTCCCTCCACCTTAGGGACCGTTTGCCATAAGTCCCGTGTGGTGGCGTCTATTGGAAACATTTTTCTAAATATAGGAGGGGGTGAAAAAGGCACACCGGGTCTATCCCACTCCTTGTTAACAATTTCTGTAAGCCTTTTAGGTATAGGAAAAACGTCAGTACACGCCGGTACCGCAAAATATTTATCCAGCCTACATATTTTCTCTGGAATTGCAACCGTGTTACAATCATTCAGAGCCGCTAATACCTCCCCTAGTAATACACGGAGGTTCTCAAGCTTAAATTTAAAATTTGAAATGTCTGAATCCAGTTTACTTGGATCAGATCCGTCACCCACAGAATGAAGCTCTCCGTCCTCATGTTCTGCAAATTGTGACGCAGTATCAGACATGGCTCTATTATTATCAGTGCACTCTGTTCTTACCCCAGAGTGATCGCGTTTACCCCTAAATTCTGGCAATTTAGATAGTACTTCAGTCATAACATTAGCCATGTCTTGCAAAGTGATTTGTATGGGCCGCCCTGATGTACTTGGCGCCACAATATCACGCACCTCCTGAGCGGGAGGCGAAGGTACTGACACGTGAGGAGAGTTAGTCGGCATAACTTCCCCCTCGTTGTCTGGTGAAATTTTCTTTACATGTACAGATTGGCTTTTATTTAAAGTAGCATCAATGCAATTAGTACACAAATTTCTATTGGGCTCCACATTGGCTTTTAAACATAGTGAACAAAGAGATTCATCTGTGTCAGACATGTTTAAACAGACTAGCAATGAGACTAGCAAGCTTGGAAAATACTTTTCAAATAAATTTACAAGCAATATAAAAAACGCTACTGTGCCTTTAAGAAGCACAAAAAACTGTCACAATTGAAACAACAATGAACCAAATTAGTTATAGCAACCAAATTTTCACAGTAAATGTATTAAGTTAGCAAAGGATTGCACCCACCAGCAAATGGATGATTAACCCCTTAATACCCAAAAACGGATAACAATTTAATATTAACGTTTTTATCACAGTCAAAACACACTCTCACAGGTCTGCTGTGAGTCATTACCTCCCTCAAAACTAGTTTTGGAGACCCCTGAGCTCTGTAGAGACGTCCTGGATCATGGAGGAAGAAATAGGAAGACTGTGACTAAATTTTTACTGCGCAATAAAGCGCTAAAAATAGGCCCCTCCCACTCATATTACAACAGTGGGGAAGCTCAGTAAACTGATTTTATTCAGAAACAAACGACAGCCATGTGGTAAAAGTCATGCCCATAAAGTTTTATCACCAAGTACCTCAGAAAAAAACGATTAACATGCCAGTAAACGTTTTAAAAATGAAATTATGAAATGTTATTAATAAGCCTGCTGCTAGTCGCTTTCACTGCAGTGTAGGCTCAAATATTACTTAAATATAAACAGTATTTTCTTAGTGAAATTCCATTCCCCAGAAATACCTCAGAGTATACATACATACATATCAGCCTGATACCAGTCGCTACTACTGCATTTAAGGCTGCACTTACATTACATCGGTATTAGCAGTATTTTCTCAGTCAATTCCATTCCTTAGAAAATAATATACTGCAACATACCTCCTTGCAGGTGAGCCCTGCCTGCTATCCCCTGTTCTGAAGTTACCTCACTCCTCAGAATGGCCGAGAACAGCCAGTGGATCTTAGTTACGACCGCTTAGATCATACACATACTCAAGTAGATGATTCTTCTAATGCTGCCTGAGAAGAAACAACACACTCCGGTGCCGTTTAAAATAACAAACTTTTGATTGAAGAAATAAAAACTAAGTTTAACAACCACAGTCCTCTCACACGTCCTATTAGTTAGGTGCAAGAGAATGACTGGGTATGACGTAGAGGGGAGGAGCTATATAGCAGCTCTGCTTGGGTGATCCTCTTGCACTTCCTGTTGGGGAGGAGATATAATCCCATAAGTAATGGATGACCCGTGGACTGACTACACTTAACAGGAGAAATTAGGTTTTCCTTCCATAAGGCAGGGAGAGTGCACAACTTCATTCTTTACTGTTGGGAAAACTATACCCAAGCACAGAGGACACTGAATGAATTACGGGAGTGAACAAAAAAAAAAAAAGCGGACCCTATTCTGAGGGCACCACAGCCTGCAAAACTTTTTTCCCAAAAGCTGCTTCAGCCGAAGCAAACACATCAAACTTGTAAAATTTAGAAAAAGTGTGTAAGGAGGACCAAGTAGCCGCCTTACAAATCTGATCAATTGAGGCTTCGTTTTTAAAAGCCCAGGAGGAAGCCACTGCTCTAGTGGAATGAGCTGTAATCCTCTCAGGAGGCTGTTGTCCCGCTGTCTCATAAGCTAAGCTGATGACACTCCTCAACCAGAAAGATAGAGAGTTCGTAGTAGTCTCCTGCCCCTTACGCTTCCCTGTGTAGATGACAAACAAAGAAGAAGATTTGCGATTTGTCTGAATTCCTTAGTAGCCTGAAGATAGAATTTTACAACAAACCACATCTAGATTGTTACAATCCAACACTACCTTAGGGAGGAACCCTAATTTAGTGCGTAAAACCGCCTTATCAGCATGAAAAACCAGGTAAGAGGGTTACATTGCAAAGCAGAAATCTCTGCGCGCAGAAGCAATAGCCAACAAAAAAAGAACCTTCCAAGATAACAATTTAATGTCAACAGTATGAATAGGCTCAAACGGAGCCTGCTGCAAAACACCAAGAACAAGATTGATGCTCCAAGGCGGAACCTCAGATTTAAACACAGGTCTGATCCTAGTCAGTCAGAGACTTAAAGGACTGCACATCCGAAAGCTCAGCCAATCTATTGTGCAGTAACACCGACAGGGCCGATATCTGTCCCTTTAGGGAACTAGCAGATAAACCCTTCTCCAGTCCATCCTGGAAAAAAGATCAAATTCTGGCAACCTTAACCTTATGCCAGGAAAAGTCACGCTCTTCACACCAGTACAAGTAAGTCCTCCACACTTTAGGGTAGATACGACGAGTAACTGGCTTACAAGCTTGAATCAGAGTATCGATAACACTCTCAGAAAACCCTCTCTTGGCTAAGACTAAGCGTTCAATCTCCACGCAGTCAGCCTCAGAGAATCTAGATTTTGATGAACAAAGGGACCCTGTATCAGCAGATCTCTGCGACAAGGTAATCTCCACTGAGGAGATAAGGACATCCCCACCAGACCCGCAAACCACGTCCTTCGCGGCCACGACGAAGCAATCAGAATCACTCAGGTTCACTCCTGCTTGATGAGGGAGAAGCGGTAATGGAGGAAAAAGATATACGAGTCTGAACCTCCATGGTACTGATAGGGCATCTATCAATTCCTCTTGAGGATCCCTCAACCCGTACCTGGGTAGCTTGGTAGTGAGGCGGGTTGCCATGAGATATCTCCGGTGTCCCCCACTCGCTGCATATCTATGAAAACACCTTGGGGTGGAAAGACCATTCCCCTGGGTGAAAGGATTGCCTGCTGAGGAAGTCCGCTTCCTAGTTGTCCACACCCGGAATGTGGATCACTGACAGCGTACATCCGTGAGTCTCCGCCCACTCTAGTATCTGAGATGCTTCTCTCATCTCGTTCCCCTGACGGTTGATGTAGGCAACCGAGGTTATATTGTCTGATTGGAATCTGATAAACTGGGACAAACCCAGAAGGAGGCCAAGCCTTCAAGGTACTGAAGATTGACAGTATTTCCAAAATATTGATCGAAAGGGAGGACGACTCCTGAGTCCACAGACCTTGTGCCGTCTTGGCACCCCAAACAGCTCCCCAGCCAGAAAGGCTTGCGTCTGTGGTCACAATCTCCCAGGACGGTTTCAAGAAGCACGTGCCTTGGGACAGATGAACTGAACAGAGCCACCTTAGAAGGCAGCCTTCTTTTCTTGTCTTGTAGACAGACTAGAGAGTAGGAATCTGCCTCTGGGCGGATGAGACTAAAATCCTATTCAGACTTAAATCCTATCCTGTATCCATGAGATACAACCTCCAGGACCCAAGGGTCCTGTACATCCATGAACCAAGCATCTGAAAAAAGAGACAGTCTGCCCCCTACTCTGCCCGATCCTGGATCAGGGGCCACCCCTTCATGCCGATTTGTTCTAAGCAGGCTTCTTACTCTGTTTGGACTTATTCCAGGAGTGAGCCAGCTTCCAAGTACTCTTGGGCTGCTCGGACTTGGATGAGGATTGCGGTCGTTATGACTTTTCATCACGAAAGGAACGAAAACTAGACAGTTGCCGTCTCTAAGGCTGATTCTTCTTATCCTGCGGTAGGAAGGCACCTTTCCCTCCGGTAACCATAGCGATAGTGATAATGGAGTCCAGCCCTGGACCAAATAAAATCTTCCCTTTGAAGGGAAGAGAAAGGAGTCGGGATTTAGAAGTCTTTGCATTTATGCGAAACAATCTGCATATTCACTTCACAGATGAAAGAAAGAGTTAGCAATTCTCAGTGCTTTAATTCTCTCCTGAATATCCTCAAGTGGAGTCTCCACTTCAATGAGCTCCGACAGTGTCGCACCAGTAGGTAGCTGCTCCAACAACCGCAGCTACAGCTGCCACCGGTTGAAATAAAATCCTGTATGTTGAAATCTTCCTCAGAAAAGTTTCCATTTTCGTATCCATAGGCTCTCTAAAAGAAGAACTATCCTCCAGAGGGATAGTAGTATGCTTAGCCAGTGTAGAGATAGTGCAATCTACCTTAGAGATGGAGCCCCACAAATCTAATTGAGTCAGGGACCGGGAATAATTTTTTAAAAGTAGACGAGGGGGAAAAAGAAGTTCTGACGCTTTCCCATTTGTTACTAATAATGTTCCCCATCTTAACTGGCACAGGAAAAGTCAGAGGGACCTTCCTATCGTCATAAACCCTGTCTAATTTAGATATCTTATGTTCCTCAGGGAGTGTAGCCTCTGGAAACTTTACAATAGACAGAACTTCCTTTAATAAAAAAACACAGATTTAAATCTAAAGGAGGGTTCCTCCACTGAAGGAGATTTAGAAACTGAAGTCTCCGAAAGTTCACCCTCTGAAGTTACAGAGGTTAACTCATCCTCGGATAGCTGGGACATAGTAGCTAAATCCGACAAATATTTAGAAGACGCTAGGTCAGGAGAACTATGTTTAACCTCTCTCTTGCGTTTGTTAGAGCGAGGTAAGGCACTCAGGGCCGCAGACACCGCTGATTTTGTTGAGTCGTGGGGAACTGAATGATGAGCGGGTAATGTAGAAAGGGTAGTAATTTCTCAGGACTCTGATTCCTGAAAATTAGACGGCTAAGAGGGGCTAATAGCGCTATGAGCATTAGCAGGCTTGTCTCCCTTCTTAGACTTCAGAATACTATTTAGGCAAATGGAACAAAATTGAGCAGCCGGGCAAACCATGGCCTCCTTATTAATAAGTACAGAAGGAGAAGCGGAACCTTCTAATGTAGTATCAGAGTCCTCCATAGCTTTGTATATACCCACAGAAAGATACAAAATGGCACCTTAATACTCCCAATGGCTGGGGCACTCACCACCTCTTAGACCCAGGCAGCTAAAAGTGAAAACGCTCTCCTCCAAAATGATGTCTGCCGCAGGATCTTAGAAAATGAAAGACCGCACCCAGTCACATGGTGTGTAAGACAGGACTTCCCTGCTATGAAAAAGGGTGCTAAGCTAAAGTGAAACCTGTTTGTTCCAAGCCAAAAAACACACACAGTCTAAGAGCTCCAAAAAACTATCACATTAAGTAGATATAAATCCCCAAGCTGTTCAAAAAAATCTGCCTGAAGGAGATATTAATCCTTGATCCTATCGAGGTATAAAGGAGCCACACTGTGACCCTGTACAGCGTTTTAAAGTGTATATATAAACAACGGTCTTACCCTCCAGGATCCATGCTGTGGAACAGGCACAGCCTCTCAAGAGTGACAGTCTTTCAGCAGTGCTTCTGACACATGGACTTGAGTGTGTAAGAGCAAGCAGTTCAACACTGATTGCTCAGGAGCTGTTAGCGACAGTCTGGATGGGTTCGCAGAAAAACTTTCCCTGCATCTCCAGACTCTTTCATCAATACTCTCACTGAGCTGTTAACATGATTACTTAAAACTCCAGTCCTTTCTTGAAGGAAACATACCCATTACAGGACTATCCAAATCTTCTGACACTACTCTGCCACCTCCTATAGTGGCGAAAGGTAAAGAATGACTGGGTGATAGGGGAAGTGGGAGGGATATTTAAGCCTTTAGGTGGGGTGTCTTTGCCTCCTCCTGGTGACCAGGTGTTGTTTTCCCCAACAGTAAGGAATGAAGTCTTGGACTCTCCCTGCCTTATGGAAGGAAATATATGTTGTACACATACTATTACTCATTAAAATGTACCAAATTTGGGGGGGCGGAGTCACCGCCTGGGGAAGCTGGTCGCATTTTTAGTGAGCTCCCGCTCTAAGTTCTCTAAATCCCCCTGCTTTTATATAGTTTCTCAATTTTCTTTTATTATATTTAACTTAGCTCATTTGGTTATCCCTCCCGACACACTAAGACACCGCAGATAGCTGTTTAAGAGCACGGAGCAGCAGCGGTAGGACCCAGAGACTGAAAGCTCCTGCATTGTGACTACTAAGATATCGTCACCCCTCGCAGCCTATTGGGGACACCGGACCTAGCCTGCTCCAACGCATTGGGACTCTAAGCACATCTCTAGGCTGGCTGCCCAACTTAACTACAGGCGCATTTACTTTTGCTCCGGTGCTGCAGGCCGCATCTGGGCGGGTCATCTTGGTCTCTCTCCGTCACCCACGAGGCACTTGCTGAGAGACTTTCAAAGAGCGGCAAGTATTAACTCCCCTCCGATCTGAAGTGCACGACTTACCTATTCTTCACAAGGGGATCCTCCCCCACACAGTCCGGAGAGCAGCAGAGGTGAGACATTGCCCATAAGTATAAACGCTGCAGTTTTCACACACCTTACAGCCCATGACATCAGGGCCTTGGAGAGCACTGACGTATCCACAATTATTTTCAATACCTAACTAAGCTTGGGGGTGTGAGCTTACAGATTACCTCTTGGGTGCCACAATTCATTCAGGCCTGCAGTCTCTACTGACAAGACCCCACTTTAATTCTACACACCACTTTTACAATTTATGGGAATTTTGTACTGTGGGCCTCCTCTAACCACCCCTCAACCAATACCCATAGACTCTCCCATAGAGTTATCCTAAGCAGGAGTGATACTTCAACTTGAACGCTTCACATCCATCGCCCCAACCTTTCCAGACCCTTATACTACAACAAACAAAATAGGAAGGACATAAGGTGAAGGAAGGGAGAGAGAAAGCAAACAATAAAAAGGAAAAAAGTAGGCTAATAACAGTATATAGCTATAAAAGGCCAGATAGCGTGGCTTCAAGGAGAGCAACTCCCACCACTAACCATACTATCTTTATCTGCAAGCGTCACTGCTAAACTGTTCCACCTTGCTCTGGAATTCTTTTTTTGGATTGGTATTTACCGTATTCTTAGAGAATAAATTGTGAACTTGTGTCTGCATATCATCACTGTATGTGGTCCCGGCTGTTTTGCCTTCATTTTTAATACAACATCTCTTCACAGAGGTAGATTTTGTCTGACAAGTCATCAAGTATACATGCCTGGTTTCAACCTCTAAACTATATACTATCTACATCTGGCTTTTTGCTTTAATACTAGTCTAAACTCCCTCACCATGGACTCATGGAACATGGATTAAAGTCACCTCTTGGCCGGGGGGGTAGGCCCGCTTTTCAGCTGGTGTTTTGAACTTGCTCAAGAATTTGCCTTTTTGCGTCTAAGTGTGTAATCCCTCAGGGAAGAATTCATATATCACGCACTGCACCTGGAGTAGACGCTGTGAGGTGTAATTTCTCTAAATCATACCGGCATCACTATGTCGCAATCACAGAGGAAGAAGAATAAACCACAATATCCCCCCAAGAAAACCATGATGGATCATTTTAGCCCTCCTCCACCAGACCCTCACTCTATGTCTGAACCCCCTGATTCCCCTGGCTCTGACTCAGCCGAATTCCCTCTTGCAGCGCTGAAACACATGCAACAAAGCCAAGGGGAACCTGTGACACCCACTTTCATACTAGACTCCCTGAAGAGTATGCTGGATGACCATCACTCATCATTTGCAGCCAAGTTATCTGCCTCTACTTCAGAGCTCAAGAGGGAAATTTCCTCCACCAATGAACGTATTGATACACTTGAGCGGTGCTGTGAGGATCTAGCTACGGAACAATCCAATTGTTTAACGTACACTCAGCATCTCTCAGAATATATGGACTTTGTTGAAGATAAAAATGCAGACCTTGAAGACAGATCCCGGCGCAACAACCTAAGGATCCGGGGGAGTCTGTTTCTTCTACCGATCTCCAGAGTTTCCTAAAAGACCTTTTCCAGCAGCTGGCCCCGTTTTCCTCTGATTCAGAAAATCTAATAGACAGAGCTCATCGTTCCCTAAGACCTAAAGGTTTGTCTGAAGAGCAACCACGAGATGTCATAGTGCGTCTGCACTATTTTACCTACAAAGAAAGGGTCCAATGGGCCCATTTTCAGAAACCCACACTACCAGAGAAGTTTCGGAACCTGCAAATATTCCCAGACCTTTATGCAAGGACCCTCCAGCAAAGAAGAACATATGCAGATGTCACCCCCATGCTAAGAAAGAAGAATATCCGCTATCTTTGGGGCTACCCGATCAAACTGCTAATATTTAAGGACAATCAAACATTCAATATCCACAGTGTTACCCAGGGCTTAGCCCTACTTAAGTCTTGGAACTTGTCCACTCACTCTGAAGATGATACCGTCACTGTGCCTCATCAGCCTCGACAATTGAATGCCAAGGCATCTGAGTGGGCGTCTCCTCTTCTTAGAAAGCCCAATGCTACTAACTCTTGATCCATACATGGATAGACCTTGTCATGGCATTTTCCCAATTTCTTCAAACCCTGATGGACTTTGCTCAGGGTGGTGATCTTTTCTTTCTAGGTGTCTCTTCCTTCTGGGTTCATCTGTTCCATTGGAGGGGGGCCCCGCTGAAAGAACTGATAAGTATATGTTGAAGTATATGATTCTTGTCCTTGTAGTATATAGTGTCAGTTACTTGTTCGAAACTGTTTTGTTTTATTGTATGCAAGCCCACCTTGGACCTCTTGCCTCTATCACTCCTCTGCACACATACCCTATGCCCGTGTTTTAACTCCACTCTACGTTGATGGCGGGTAGGCCAGACCTTCCCTTCCACACTGGACCTCATATGCCCATAGTCAACTTGTTGCCTTACTTGACACTACAACTAGAAGCCTTCCTAACCACTAACACACTTTTACTGGCAGCGCAATCAGAAGTGGGTTTGCATCATTATTGTGCGACTCTTGAAAACCTTCCTTAAATGTTATGTCAGATTGAAATGTTTTGAATTATAATGCAACACTGTTCCACATGTTCGAATCTGTTTTGTTATGTGTGAACCCACCTCAGATCTTTTACTTTGTCCACTCCCCTAAGCACACTTCCTAGATTTAAGCTTTAATTACACTCTTTGTAAGTATCAAATGAGCCTGTCCTTCCCTTCCACACTAGACAACACATGCCCTTAGACATTATATAGTTTCACTTACCACTGCATTTAGTAACCTCTATAACCTTTACCACACCATCCCTTACAGTGATATCAGAGGTGGGCTCACTTTGTTAATGTATGACTTTTGAAAACTTCTCTTGACTGTTATATTAGGTTGAAATGTTTAAAATGTATAGATGTGAACACAACTACAAACAACTCACCTTGGTCCTCTGAACCCTACCAACTCTACCACACATAATGCTCAACTAAGTATACACCCGCTTTCACTTTTAATTTAATTTAAAAATAGGGCCGCTCTGTTATAACATATCCCAATATGTAAGCCACAACCTATTGGATTAATCTCAGCAATCTTGACATGTAATTCTTCTTTTGCCCACATAGCTACTAATTCCTTATATCTCAAATACTCAAACTAGCAGTCTACAACTGAACACTGCACAATATGACCACTGTGGTTTATAACCACACTTTATACTGACCATGGGCGGGTGAATCCCGATGGCCGATTATCCCCTTTTATTCTCCTAAAAATCAAACCTGCTCTTATAGTTTTAATCCTTTTCTCTTGCAACCACTTCCCCAGAAAAACACATATATTAGGCACTCAGTGCCTTCTTTTAGCACACATACATCCCCCCCACTCCTAACGTGCTCCTCTTTTAGAGGAGACTACCCAAGCGTTTTTTCTCGTCTATACCGCAACCCTATTAGCTTAATACAGGATCTCTCTCCAATTTTTCCTTAGGAGACACACCGAATAGTTTATTCCCCTTTCCCTCTCCCTTTTTTTTTTTCTCTATCTCTCCTTCCCCTTTTCTTTCCCATTCTTTGCTCCTTTCCCATCGTTCTTCATTCTCTAGTTTTCTTTTAATATATTCTTATAAAACATGGCTCTATCATTTACCTCTCATAATGTCAGAGGCCTCAATACCCCCAACAAACGAAGCAGACTTCTACGTTTCCTTAATCATGTAAAATCTAAGGTTGCATTCCTACAGGAGACCCATTGGGTGGAGGGCACCCCAGAGCCCCTTAAATCCCAGCAAAACCCAGTGATTGAAACTGCATCTTTCACGGGTAAATCCAGAGGGGTAGCGATTCTCATTCATAAGAGTGTCCTTTTCGGAAAATTGAAAGCGTATGCAGACCCCCAAGGAAGATTCCTAATTCTAAACTGTAAGCTCGAAGGTACTCTATATACTTTAGCATCATATTATGGCCCCAAATCTGGGCAAAATAAATCCCGTAGGAAGTTTTTGCTCCTTCTGGACTCTCATAAATCTGGTAACCTATTACTAGCCGGGGATTTTAACATGGTCTTAGATACCTTCTTAGACAGACGCTACCCCAAAATTAGGGCTTCTAACCCTCCTATGCTTAATATCACACAGCAATTCAATACACTAAATGCGCACCATAAATTGTTTGATATCTGGCGCTCGCTGCACCCTGCCACTAGAGATTAATCATACTTTTCTGCAGTGCATAACTCTTATTCACGCATTGATTTTATTTTCTGCGAGCCCCGTTTTTTAGACCACATCCAATCCGCGCAGATTATGAATTGCACCTGGTCAGAACATTCCCCAGTGCTTGTTACAGTGCACACCCCCAATAACCAGACCTCTAGACTCACCTGAAGGCTGTCTGAATATCTGCTTGCAGATCCAGATATTGTTAACTCAATTAGAGAAGAAATCAAGCAATTCATAACAATCAATGACAATGGGGCAGTAAATGACCACTGTCTGTGGAGCTCACTCAAGGCCTACATTAGAGGCATTTTTCTTAAGCTTGCGTCCAAACATAAGCGGAAGCAAGGAGAGTCGCTTTCACAACTCCATACAAAACTTCGCTCTTTAACTCTTCAACATAAAAACACACTCGACCCAAACTCCCTATTACAATTAGAAGAAGTAAAAGCCCAAATTACTAATATAGAAAATGCCAGGTTACAATAGCAGATGCAAAACGTCAAGCAATTATACTACGCAAAAGGTAATAAAGCAGACCGCCACCTAGCCAACAAATTGAAACAAAGAGCGGCTGATACCCGAATACCGTACCTCAAAAAGCAAAATGGCCCAGTCCGACTGCCTGCGGACATTGGGAAGACGTTTGCTAAATACTACCAGGACCTTTTTAACAAAGGACTCCCCAGATTGCCATATACCCACACCTACAAGTATTAAGGCTTTCCTTGACCCACTTTCTCTCCCAACACACACTGATGACCAGAAAAAGTATATTGATGCTGCTCTCACCCCACGAGAAATACAACTTGCCATCAAATCCCTGAAACAGCATAAAGCCCAAGGCCCAGATGGCTTTACTGCTATTTTTTTTACAAACAATTTAGTCCCTGCATTGTCCCTTTACATACCAGAGTTTTCTCTCTAGCAGGGGAAAAAGGTTATTTTCCCCCTGAATATTTAACCGCTACAATAATAACCATCCCGAAACCTGGTAAAGACCCCAATGTTTGTGAAAATTTTCGCCCCATATCTCTCTTAAATATAGACACAAAGCTCTATGCTAAGGTATTGGCCAATCGGCTTAACTGTATCCTCCCCTCCTTACTAGACTGGGACCAGGTTGGATTCACACCTGGTAGAGAAGGGCCCGACAACACTAGACGCCTTCTAAATATATTTTTTGAGGCCAAGCGATGGAAGATACCGTGCACCACCCTGGCCCTTGACGCGGAAAAGGCCTTCGACCGTGTAAATTGGTCATACCTTTTCGAAGTCCTCAACAAATTCCGCTTCCCATCCCACTTTCTCACTCGGATAAAAGCCCTTTACACATGTCCCTCAGCGTCAGTCAGGGGCCTGGGGTTCCTATCTCCCTCCTTTCCAATCTCCAATGGTACGAGGCAAGGCTGCCCCCTATCCCCATTGATTTTTGCGTTGGCAATGGAGCCGCTGGCCGCGGCCCTTCGCACACACGAGAGTATCAAAGGTATAAACTTGGATGGATTTACTCACAAAAATCGCTTTATTTGCCAATGACCTTACGGTACTCCTAAGTGACCCGGTCCATTCTCTACCCATCCTATTTGACCTTTTGCAAACCTTTGGCAAGGTTAGCTACGATAAACTCAATATGAATAAAACAGATGCTTACGGGGGCGTGTCTGAACAGTGATCGGATCGGTCACACTTTTTGGAGCTCCGGCTGAATTTCTCCTAATCCGCCGATTCAGAGAACACTATTACAGCTGATTGCCCAAATTAGAATCCCCAAATTAGAATCCGGCATTGAACTACTGTTAAGTAGCACGCTATATCAACTAAATTAAGCTGTATTTTTTAAGCCGCAGCACGAAATCAGACTACAGAGGCCTAGTGCGGCGGCACCTAATAGGCAGCTGCAGTTGGACACATCAAATTACTAAACCGAGTAATTGCATTATCACTATTAAACATCAACAGACCTAAGGGACGGACATAAGTATACAGCATCAGCCGAATAAATAGTATTATTTACTGCGTCACTCTGTATCTAAAATGGCTGCTACGGAGGAAGCTGACATTCAACACATCTTTAATAACATACATTGGCGCAAATTTGAGGAGCTCTGCTTGCGCCTAATTGAAAAACCTCCGCAAGATCCTTTACTTATGCACGGCTCCTTGACGACTAACTACAGAGCCCTGAAAACACGACCAAAGAGGCCGGAACTGCAGAAGGGGTATATCGACACTGATGTTACCCTACCAAGTAACCTACAGTACAATAGGGCAACTCAGGGGAAGCCGAATAACCCACGAATTTCAAAGGAGAGAGACTCAGCGATACTAGTGCAACCAGCGCCACACAGCATAGCAAGGAGGTTTTGGCAGACGATAACATCCATACCACCGGTCTCGGTTCGGTGGGGTTATGGGGGTGGCCCCTGGAAAACTGGGACGGTCGAAAGTGTTTCTTTAGAGCTTGCAGCCTCCCAAGACCACCTTGACTCTAAAAGTAATCCTCTGTAAAACTGCCTATGTTAAAAAACAGAATTTATGCTTACCTGATAAATTACTTTCTCTTGCGGTGTATCCAGTCCACGGATTCATCCTTTACTTGTGGGATATTCTCATTCCCTACAGGAAGTAGCAAAGAGAGCACACAGCAAAGCTGTCCATATAGCTCCCCCTCTAGCTCCACCCCCCAGTCATTCGACTAAAGGTTAGGAAGAAAAAGGAGAAACCATAGGGTGCAGTGGTGACTGTAGTTTAAACAAAAAAAATTTTTACCTGACTTAAATGCCAGGGCGAGCCGTGGACTGGATACACCGCAAGAGAAAGTAATTTATCAGGTAAGCATAAAACATAATTTATGCTTACCTGATAAATTTATTTCTCTTGTAGTGTATCCAGTCCACGGATCATCCATTACTTATGGAATATATTCTCCTTCCCAACAGGAAGCTGCAAGAGTCCACCCACAGCAAAGCTGCTATATAGCTCCTCCCCTAACTGCCATATTCAGTCATTCGACCGAAAACATGCAGAGAAAGGAAAAACCATAGGGTGCAGTGGTGACTGTAGTTCAAATGAAAAAATTACCTGCCTTAAAGTGACAGGGCGGGCCGTGGACTGGATACACTACAAGAGAAATAAATTTATCAGGTAAGCATAAATTATGTTTTCTCTTGTTAAGTGTATCCAGTCCACGGATCATCCATTACTTATGGAATACCAATACCAAAGCTAAAGTACACGGATGATGGGAGGGACAAGGCAGGTACTTAAACGGAAGTTACCACTGCCTGTAAAAAACCCTTTCTCCCAAAAATAGCCTCCGAAGAAGCAAGGTATCAAATTTGTTAAATTTGAAAAGTATGAAGCGCAGACCAAGACTCCGTCTTGTAAATCTGTTCAACAGAAGCCACATTTAAAAAAGGCCCAAGTGAAAACCACAGCTCTAGTAGAATGAGCTGTAATCCCTTCAGGAGGCTGCTGTCCAGCAGTCTCATAAGCTAAATGAATTATGCTTTTTAACCAAAAAGACAGAGAGGCTGCTGAAGTCTTTTGACCTCTCCTCTGTCCAGAATAGACAACAAACAAGGTGAACGTTTGATGAAAACTGTAGTAGCTTGTAAGTAAAACTTTAAAGCACAAACCACGTCCAATATTGTGTAATAGACGTTCCTTCTTTGAGGAAGGATTAGGATACAAGCATGGAACAACTATCTCTTGAGTGATGTACTTGTTAGATACCACCTTAGGAAAAAACCCAGGTTGGTACGCAGGACTACCTTATCCGTACGAAGGACCAGATAAGGAGAATCACATTGTAACACAGATAACTTGGAGACTCTACGAGTCGAGGAATTAGCTACCCAAAAGGAACTTTCCAAGATAAAGATTGATATCTATGGAACAAAAAAGGTTCAAACGGAACTTCTTGAAGAACCTTAAGAATCAGGTTTAAGCTCCATGGCGGAGCAACAGTTTTAAACACAGGCTTGGATCTAACCAAAGCCTGACCAAATGCCTGAACGTCTAGAATACCTGCCAGACGCTTGTGCAAAAAAATAGACAGAGTAAAAATCTGTCCCCTTTTAAGGAATTAGCTGACAACCCTTTTCTCAAAAACATCTTGGAGAAAAGATAATATCCTGGGAATCCAGACTTTACTCCATGAGTAACCCTTGGATTCATAACAATCAGATATTTACACCATATCTATGTTCAATTTTCCTAGAGACAGGCTTTCATGTCTGTATTAAGGTATCAATGACTGACTCGGAGAAGCCATGCTTTGATAACATCAAGCGTTCAGTCTCCAGGCAGTCCATCTCAGATTGATTCTATTTAGATGGTTGAAAGGACCCTGAGGTAGAGGGACCTGTCTCAGAAGCAGAGACCGTGATGGAAAGGATGACATGTCCACCAGATCTGCATACCAGGTCCTGCGTGGCTACGCAGGCGCTGTCAAAAACACCAAAGCCCTCTCCTGCTTGGTCTTGACCTCCGGAGGAAATCCCACTCCCCCGGAAGAAAAGTCTGACGACTTAGAAAATCCACCTCCCAGTTCTCAACACCTGGGATATGGATAGCTGATAGACAAGAGTGAGTCTCTGTCCAGTGAATTATTGTAAGACTTCTAACATCGCTAGGGAACTTCTGTTCCCCCTTGATGGCTGATGTAAGCCACAGTCGTGTATATTGTCCGACTGAGTATGATGTACCTCAGAGTTGCTAACTGAGGCCAAGTCTGAAGAGCATGGAATATCACTCCCAGAATATTTATTAGAAGGAGGGTCTCCTCCTAAGTCCACTATCCCTGAGCCTTCAGGGAGTTCCAGACTGCATCCCAACCTAAAAGGCTGGCATCTATTGTAACAATTGTCCCATCTGACCTGCGGAAGGTCATACCCTTGGACAGATGGACCCGACATAGTCACCAGAGAAGAGAATCTCTGGTCTCTTGGTCCAGGTTTAACAGGGGGACAAATCTGTGTAATCCCCGTTCCTCTGACTGAGCATGCATAGTTGCAGCGGTCTGAAATGTAGACGTGCAAACGGTACTATGTCCCTTGCCGCTACCATTAAGCCGATTTCATTCATGTACTGAGCCACCGAAGGGCGCGGATGGGATGAAAAAACACGGCAGAAATTTAGAAACTTTGACAACCTGGACTCCGTCAGGTAAATTTTCATTTCTACAGAATCTATCAGAGTCCCTAGGAGGGAAACCCTTGAGATTGGGGATAGAGAACTCTTTCCTTGTTCACTTTCCACCCATGTGATCTCAGAAATGCCAGTACTACGTCCGTATGAGACTGGGCAATTTGGATGTTTGACGCCTGTATCAGGATGTCGTCTAAATAAGGGGCCACTTCTATGCCCCGCGGTCTAAGGACCGCCAAAGCGACCCCAGAACCTCCATAAAGATTCTTGGGGCTGTAGATATCCCAAAGGAAAGAGCTACAAACTGGTAATGCCTGTCTAGAAAGGCAAACCTGAAAAACGATGGTGATCTTTATGCATCACAATGTGAGGATAAGCATCCTTCAAATCCATTGTAGTCCTCTATTGACTCTCCTGGATCATAGTTAAGATGGTACGAATAGTTTCCATCTTAAATGACGGAATTCTGAGGAATTTGTTTAAGATCTTTAGATCCAAAATAGGTCTGAAGGTTCCCTCTCCTTGGGAACCACAAACAGATTTGAGTAAAAACTCTGTCCCTGTTCCTCTCTTGGAACTGGATGGATCTCGTACACAATGTAAGAATGCCTCCTTCTTTATCTGGTTTGCAGATAATTGTGAAAGGCGAAATCTCCCCTTTTTTGGGGGGGGAATCTTTGAAATCCAGAAGATATCTCTGGGATATAAATTCCAATGCCTAGGGATCCTGGGCATCTCTTGCCCACGCCTGGGCAAAGAATGAAAGTCTGCCCCCTATAGGATCCGTTACCGTATAGGGGTCCGTTCCTTCATGCTGCCTTAGAGGCAGCAGCAGGCTCCTTGGCCTGCTTATCTTTGTTCCAGGTCCGATTGTCTCCAGACCGCCTTGGACTGAGCAAAAATTCCCTCTTGTTTTGCCTTAGAGGAAGAGGATGCCACACCTGCCCTGAAGTTTTTAAAAGGTACGAAAATTAGACTTTTTTTTTTTTTTTTTGCCCTTGATTTAGACCTATCCTGAGGAAGGGCATGACCTTTTCCTCCAGTGATATAAGCAATAATCTCCTTCAAACCAGGCCCGAATAGGGTCTGCCCCTTGAAGGGAAGTTAAGTAGCTTATTTATTAAAGTCACGACAGCTGACCATGATATAAGCCATAGCGCTCTGCGCGCCAGTATAGTAAAAAACAGAATTCTTAGCCGTTAGTCTAGTCAAATGAACAAGGCATCAGAAAACAAAGGAATTGGCTAGCATAAGCTTGTCAAATATATTCATCCAATGGAGTCGCTTAACTGTAAAGCCTCATCAAGAGACTCAACCCAGAACGCCGCAGCAGCAGTGACAGAAGCAATATATGCAAGGGGCTGCAGGATAAAACCCTGTTGAATAAACATTTTTTATCCATTGGATCTAAAAAGCACAACTGTCCTCGTCAGAGGTAGTGGTACGCTTAGCTAGAGTAGAAACTCTTCTCTCCACCTTAGGAACTGTCTGCCAGAAGTCCCGTGTGGTGGTAACGATTAGAAAACATTCTTCTAAAAAATAGGAGGGGAAGAGAACGGCACACCTGGTCTATCCCATTCCTTATTAAAAAAATTTTAGTAAACCTCTTTAGGTATTGGAAAAACATCAGTACACACCGGCACTGCATATTATTTATCCAGTCTACACAATTTCTCTGGCCCTGCGATTGTACACATTCATTCAGAGCAGCCAAAGCCTCCCTGAGCAACAAGTGGAGGTTCTCAAGCATAAATTTTAAATGTAGAAATATCAGAATCAGGTTAAATCATCTTCCCTGAGACTAAGCATATTGTGAGGTAGTATCATACATGGTTCTTAAAGCGTCTGTATGCTCTGTATCTACCCCCAGAGCTAACTGCTTTCCTTTAATTTCAGGTAGTCTGACTAATACTGCTGCCAGAATATTATTCACCACCTTTGCCATGTCTTGTAAAATAAACGCTATGGGCGCCCTTGATGTACTTGGCGCCATTTGAGCGTGAGTCCCTGAAGCGGGAGTCGAAGGGTCTGACACGTGGGGAGAGTTAGTCGGCATAACTTTCCCCTCGACAGAATCCCCTGGTAAAAAACGCTATGGGTTCCCTTGATGTACTTGGCGCCATTTGAGCGCGAGTCCCTAAAGCGGGAGTCAAAAGGTCTGACACGTGGGGAGAGTTAGTCGGCATAACTATCCCCACGACAGAATCCTCTGGTGATAATGTTTTTAAAGACAAAAAATGATCTTTATTGTTTAACATGAAATCAGTACATCTGGTACACATTCTAAGATGGGGTTCCACCATGGCTTTAAAACATAATGAACACAGAGCTTCCTCTATGTCAGACATGTTAGAACAGACTAATAATGAGACTAGTAAGCTTGGAAAACACTTTAAATCAAGTTAACAAGCAAATATATAAAACGTTACTGTGCCTTTAAGAGAAACAAATTTTGTCAAAATTTGAAAAACAGTGAAAAAAAGGCAGTAAAAAAAACAAAATTTTTACAATACATGTAATAAGGTAACAGAGCATTGCACCCACTTGCAAATGGATGATTAACCCCTTAATGCAAAAAAACAGATAAAAAAAAAAAACGACAGACGTTTTAAAAACAGACACAACAAACTGCCACAGCCAACAGTGGGAAGCTTCAGTTAACTGTTTCTATGCAAAATTTAAGCCAGCCATGTAGAAAAAACTTAGGCCCCAATAAGTTTTATCACCAAACATATGTTAAAAAACGATTAAACATGCCAGCAAACGTTTTAAAACACATTTTTACAAGAGTATGTATCTCTATTAATAAGCCTGATACCAGTCGCTATCGCTGCATTTAAGGCTTTACTTACATTACTTCGGTATCAGCAGTATTTTCTTAGTCAATTCCATTCCTAGAAAAATATTTTACTGCACATACCTTATCTGCAGGAAAACCTGCACGCCATTCCCCCTCTGAAGTACCTCACTCCTCAGAATGTGTGAGAACAGCAAATGGATCTTAGTTACGTCTGCTAAGATCATAGAAAAACGCAGGCAGATTCTTCTTCCAAATACTGCCTGAGATAAACAGCACACTCCGGTGCCATTTAAAAATAACAAACTTTTGATTGAAGAATAAACTAAGTAGAAAGCACCACAGACTCTCACGACCTATCTATGTTGAGGCTTGCAAGAGAATGACAGAATATGGCAGTTAGGGGAGGAGCTATATAGCAGCTTTGCTGTGGTTGGACTCTTGCAGCTTCCTGTTGGGAAGGAGAATATATTCCATAAGTAATGGATGATCCGTGGACTGGATACACTTAACAAGAGAAATTCTGTTTTCTCTTGCAAGGTGTATCCAGTCCACGGATTCATCCTTTACTTGTGGGATACCAATACCAAAGCTTTAGGACACGGATGAAGGGAGGGAACAAGACAGGTACCTTAAACGGAAGGCACCACTGCTTGTAAAACCTCTCTCTCAAAAATAGCCTCCGAAGAAGCAAAAGTATCGAATTTGTAAAATTTGGCAAAAGTATGCAGTGAAGACCAAGTCGCTGCCTTACAAATCTGTTCAACAGAAGCCTCATTTTTGAAAGCCCATGTGGAAGCCACTGCTCTGGTAGAATGAGCAGTAATTCTTTCAGGAGGCTGCTGGCCAGTAGTCTCATAGGCCAAACGGATGATGCTTTTCAGCCAAAAGGAAAGAGAGGTAGCAGTCGCTTTCTGACCTCTCCTCTTACCAGAATAGGTAACAAACAAGGAAGATGTTTGTCTGAAATCCTTAGTTGCTTGTAAATAGAACTTTAAAGCACAAACTACATCAAGATTGTGTAATAGACGTTCCTTCTTCGAAGATGGATTAGGACACAGAGAAGGAACAACTATTTCCTGGTTAATATTCTTGTTAGAAACAAACTTTAGGAAGAAAACCAGGCTTGGTACGCAAAACTACCTTATCTGCGTGGAACACCAGGTAAGGTGAATCACACTGTAAGGCAGATAATTCTGAAACTCTTCGAGCAGAAGAGATAGCTATCAAAAACAAAACTTTCCAAGATAACAACTTAATGTCTATGGAATGTAAAGGTTCAAACGGAACCCCTTGAAGAACTGAAAGAACTAGATTCAAACTCCATGGCGGAGCCACAGGCTTATAGACAGGCTTGATTCTGACTAAAGCCTGAGCAAACGCTTGAACGTCTGGTACCTCTGCCAGACGCATGTTTAACAGGATAGACAAAGCAGATATTTGTCCTTTTAAGGAACTAGCTGACAATCCTTTCTCCAGTCCTTCTTGGAGAAAGGACAATATCCTGGGAATCCTAATCTTACTCCATGAGTAACCCTTGGATTCACACCAACAAAGATATTTCCGCCATATCTTATGGTAGATTTTCCTGGTGACAGGCTTTCTAGCCTGAATCAGAGTATCTATAACTGACTCAGAGAACCCACGCTTTGATAGAATTAAGCGTTCAATCTCCAAGCAGTCAGACGAAAAGAAACTAAATTTGGATGCGTGAATGGACCCTGTATTAGAAGATCCTGCCTCATTGGCAGTGTCCATGGTGGGACAGATGACATGTCCACTAGGTCTGCATACCAAGTCCTGCGTGGCCACGCAGGCGCTATCAGAATTACCGAAGCCTTCTCCTGCTTGATTCTGGCGACCAGACGAGGGAGGAGAGGAAACGGTGGAAAAACATAAGCCAGATTGAAGGACCAAGGCACTGCTAGAGCATCTATCAATACCGCCTTGGGATCCCGGGACCTGGACCCGTAGAGAGGAAGTTTGGTGTTCTGAAGGGACGCCATCAGATCCAACTCTGGGGTGCCCCATAGCTGAGTCAGCTGGGTAAATACCTCCGAGTGGAGTTCCCACTCCCCCAGGTGAAAAGTCTGACGACTTAGAAAAACCGCCTCCCAGTTGTCTAATCCTGGGATGTGAATTGCTGAGAGATGGCAGGAGTGATCCTCCGCCCACCTGATTATTTTGGTTACTTCCGTCATCGCTAGGGAACTCTTTGTTCCCCCCTGATGATTGACGTAAGCTACAGTCGTGATGTTGTCCGACTGAAATCTGATGAATTTGGCCGCCGCTAGTTGAGGCCATGCCTGAAGAGCGTTGAATATCGCCCTCAGTTCCAGAATGTTTATCGGGAGAAGAGTTTCTTCCCGAGACCATAAGCCCTGAGCTTTCAGGGAGTCCCAGACCGCACCCCAGCCTAACAGACTGGCGTCGGTCGTTACGATGATCCACTCTGGCCTGCGGAAACATATTCCTTGAGACAGGTGATCCTGAGACAACCACCAGAGAAGAGAATCTCTGGTCTCCTGGTCCAACTGAATTTGAGGAGACAAATCTGCATAATCCCCATTCCACTGTTTGAGCATGCATAGTTGCAGTGGTCTGAGGTGTATCCGAGCAAAAGGGACTATGCCCATTGCCGCAACCATTAGTCCGATTGTCTCCATGCACTGAGGCACAGATGGCCGAGGAATGGAATAAAGAGCTCGGCAAGTAGTTAAGAGTTTTAGCTTTCTGACCTCCGTCAGAAATATTTTAATTTCTACCGAGTCTATCAGGGTTCCTAGGAATGGAACCCTTGTGAGGGGGGAGAGAGAACTCTTTTTGATGTTCACCTTCCACCCGTGAGACCTCAGAAAGGCCAATACAATCTCCGTGTGAGACTTGGTTCTTTGGAAAGTTGACGCCTGAATTAAGATGTCGTCTAGGTAAGGCGCCACTGCTATGCCCCGCGGTCTTAGAACCGCCAGGAGGGACCCTAGCACCTTTGTGAAAATTCTGGGAGCAGTGGCCAACCCGAAAGGAAGAGCCACAAACTGAAAATGCTTGTCCAGAAAGGCGAACCTGAGAAACTGATGATGATCTTTGTGGATAGGAATGTGCAGATACGCATCCTTTAGATCCACGGTAGTCATATATTGACCCTCCTGGATCATAGGTAAAATTGTCCGAATGGTCTCCATCTTGAATGATGGGACTCTGAGGAATTTGTTTAGAATTTTGAGATCCAGGATTGGTCTGAAAGTTCCTTCTTTTTTTGGGAACCACAAACAGGTTTGAGTAAAACCCCAGTCCTTGTTCTGCAATTGGAACTGGGTGGATCACTCCCATTATATGTAGATCTTCTACACAGCGTAAAAACGCCTCTTTCTTTGTCTGATCTGTAGACAGACTAGAAATGTGGAACCTTCCCCTTGGAGGAGAGTCCTTGAATTCTAGAAGGTATCCCTGGGCTACAATCTCTAATGCCCAAGGATCGTGTACATCTCTTGCCCAGGCCTGAGCGAAGAGAGAGAGTCTGCCCCCTACTAGATCCGGTCCCGGATCGGGGGCTACCCCTTCATGCTGTCTTGGTGGCAGCTGCAGGCTTTTTGGCCTGTTTACCCTTATTCCAGCCCTGGCAAGGTTTCCAGTTTGCCTTGGGCTGTGAAGCATTACCCTCTTGCTTTGCAGCCGGAGATGATGAAGCGGGGCCGTTCCTGAAATTGCGAAAGGAACGAAAATTAGCTTTGTTCTTTGTTTTAAAGGCTTTGTCCTGAGGGAGAGCATGGCCTTTTCCCCCAGTGATATCTGAAATAATCTCTTTCAATTCAGGCCCGAATAGGGTCTTCCCTTTGAAAGGAATGTTCAAAAGCTTGGATTTAGACGACACATCGGCCGACCAGGACTTTAGCCATAGCGCCCTGCGCGCCAAAATGGCGAAACCTGAATTTTTCGCCGCTAACTTGGCTATTTGGAAAGCGGCGTCAGTGATAAAAGAATTAGCTAGCTTTAGAGCCTTAATTCTATCCATAATTTCCTCATATGAGGTCTCCGTCTGGAGCGAGTCTTCCAGCGCCTCAAACCAGAAAGCAGCTGCAGTAGTTACAGGAATAATGCAGGCAATAGGTTGGAGAAGAAAACCTTGTTGAACAAAAATTTTCTTAAGTAAACCCTCTAATTTTTTATCCATAGGGTCTTTAAAAGCACAACTGTCTTCAATTGGTATGGTTGTGCGTTTAGCTAGTGTAGAAACAGCCCCCTCCACCTTAGGGACCGTCTGCCACGAGTCCCGCATGGGGTCAGATATGGGGAACATTTTCTAAAAAACAGGAGGGGGGACAAAAGGGACACCTGGCCTATCCCACTCCCTAGTAACGATATCCGCAATCTTCTTAGGGACCGGAAACGCATCCGTGTAAACAGGGACCTCTAGGTACTTGTCCATTTTACACAATTTCTCTGGGATCACCAAAAGGTCACAGTCATCCAGAGTAGCTAATACCTCCCTAAGTAAAACACGGAGGTGTTCTAGTTTAAATTTAAAAGCCAATGTATCTGAATCTGTCTGGGGAGGAACCCTTCCTGAATCAGAGACTTCTCCCTCAGACATCAAATCCCTCGCTCCCATTTCAGAGCGTAGTGAGGGTATATCGGATACGGCTACCAAAGCGTCAGAATGCTCATAATCTGTTCTTAAAACGGAGCTATCACGCTTAGCAGGTAACACGGGCAGTTTAGATAAGAAGGCTGTAAGAGAATTATCCATGACTGCCGCTAAGTCTTGTAATGTAAAAGGGTTAGACGCACTAGAGGTACTAGGCGTCGCTTGTGCAGGCGTAACTGGTTGTGACACTTGGGGAGAGGCAGACGGGCTACCCTCGTTACCTTCAGTCTGAGAATCATCTTGGGCCACATTCTTAAGTGCAACAATATGATCTTTAAAGTGTATAGACATATCAGTACAAGTGGGACACATTCTGAGAGGGGGTTCCACCATGGCTTCTAAACACATTAAACAAGGATTTTCCTTAGTGTCAGACATGTTTAACAGACTAGTAGAGTACACAAACAGGCTTGGAATCACTATAATCAAATAAAAAACACAATTTGAAAAAAAAGTTACTGTGCCTTTAAGAGATGAAGAGCACACAATTTTACAAAACGGTGAAAAATGCTCTGAAATTTTCACAGTATGTAGCTAAAGCCTTAATAAGATTGCACCCCAAGTTTCAAAACGATTAACCCCTTAATGCCCAAACCGGAGCAGCCTAAAGCCAACACCTGGTTAAATCACTACAGCACCTTGCCACAGCCTTGCTGTGGCCCTACCTTCCCTTAGGGATCAGATTTGGGGGAATATAGCTTCTTTTAGGCCCTCAAACATCAGCAGGACCCTCCATGTGAAGCAGCATGAACTTCTCTGCAATTCTAACTGTGCATCTGAGGCAATTAGGCCCCTCCCACTCTACTCCGGAGCTGTGAGGCCTAGTAAATCACTCCTAAGTGACTAAAAAACAGCCATGTGGTAATAACCCCAGAAAAACAAAAACAAAAGGGCTTTCAAAGTGTCTTGCAAAACGATTTTTCCTTAGCCAAACAATTGATTGCCCTGAATAAGTGTCAACCAGTATATTAGCCCTATTATGTAATCATTCAATTCCTTACTAAGTCTGTGAACATAGCTTACCCTCCCCTCTAGCATTATCTCAGTCTTGTCTAGAAATAAATGACTGAACATACCTTATTGCAGATCACCCTGCAAACTGTTCTGCCCAACTGAAGTTTTCTGGTACTCCTCAGTCCTGTGTGAGAACAGCAGTGGATTTTAGTTACAACATGCTAAAATCATTTTCCTCTCAGCAGAAATCTTCATCACTTTTCTGCTAGAGAGTAAATAGTACAAACCGGTACCATTTAAAATAAACTTTTGATTGAAGATAATAAAACTACAATTCTAACACCACATTCACTTTACACTCCCGAGAGAGACGCTAGTGCTTAGAGCCAGCAAAGAGAATGACTGGGGAGTGGAGCTAGAGGGGGAGCTATATGGACAGCTTTGCTGTGTGCTCTCTTTGCTACTTCCTGTAGGGAATGAGAATATCCCAGAAGTAAAGGATGAATCCGTGGACTGGATACACCTTGCAAGAGAAATATAAACTTACCAATACCAGACAACTTCATTAGGCCTAAACATCCACATCGCTTGCCTCTGGTATCATGCTGGACTGCCTTTATTACTGATGCGACACAAGATCACCAGGACTGATTCGTGATACATTGTTATGCTCACGAAATCTTGGGGTTAAAGGATAAGGACATTGCGCAGTGCAAGATGTTTAACATATATACCAACAGAAAGTAGTAAACGATCTAAATACAGTAGTATGTTGCCATTGCTAGATCAGAATCAAACTTATTTACATGGAGGGGTTGATGGTTTTGTTGTAACGTTATAGTGTATTATATTATATATTATATTCCTGTTTGTTGAATATTCCGACAGAGCAAATAGAGATGTGTACATATGCTTAGCACCATAGTAAATCCTGCCTATATAGTATTATTCTAATGTGTCATTGTATGTTCAGGTTGACGTGTCTCATGTAATATAAATATATGTTGACAGGGTTTGACTGACATATTTTAGGGTTCATATAACTTTGTCTTTGGATCTAGCAGTCTGCGGCCGGGGCTGCTGTTAAGAGAGACAAGCATGACACCACATACGAGAAACTGCCCTATGCCTGAACGCATTTAGTTACCTATTTATGTTGGGCCAAACCCTCGCACTATATTAAGCGCATTATAAGATAATAAGACCTATACAACGTCCCATATGAAATGGTCTATTTCTAGAAATGGTGGTCAAATAGTTAGACGTCCTGGTTTCAGAACTCAACTCTTGTATTCCAGCCAACTTTACACTCCATACCATTTTACCTCAGTAGGCTAGGGACTATAGATGTTAAGTACCCATCATCTAACGCTTATAAAGTATAATTTGCAATAGACAGGCTGTCTTGTGTAGAAATGTAAGAAATGTTATAGATGTGTCTAGCTGTAGCTCTAGCATTATTTTTTTATTTTTTTTTAGTTTATTAAGCTACATATGTTTAGAACAATGCAATTTTTTTCGTTTGTTTACACCAGTGCTCTATAATACCCCATGTTTGTGTACTGAACTTATCTCTGGTCCAAGAGCGAACAATATTGTCATATTTTGGGGGGAAAAAATGAGGACTTTATTATTCCTTAGGTTGGTATGAGATATAACATATTGTTGTAAAGCGTAACATGTACCCTCATTACTTATCTGTATGTACTCTCTTATGTTCTCAATAAAAATGTCCCTCTCTCTCCTGTGGGTCTCCTCAGCACCTACTTAATGATGGCTGCCAAGCTCGCTATCGCTCGCTTGTGGAAGCAAACTATCATTCCCAACTGGCATGACTTGACTAAAATCATGGATTATTTAGAGGTAATGGAGAGTCCCATTTTTACTGCAAATAATAAGGTCATCCTCCACTGTCAGACCTGGGAATTATGGAGGAAAATTTGGCTTCCCAACACTCAAACTCTGTAAACTTAAGATGAGCCTGGTTAACCCCTAGACCTTCATTACTTTACCTTACCCCCTTATCTGGATCCTCTGCTTTCTGCTTCTTCCCCCCTCCCCCTTTTAGGTGTGCCTCCCACAACTACCATACCCTGCATACCCAGGAGTTCTTTAACTTAACAACTGAATTCTCGTAAGCACGTTCAATGCAGTCATATCCCAGCAGCATGTTTCACACACTACATTCATCAATATTCAGTGAACACTTGAGAATACCCTTCCTCAACTGCCAAACTTTGACTTTGGCGCTTATCGTTGGGTCATGATATACACTCCTAGAGGAAACATTTATTATCTGCTCTTTGATTTATTTATTTTTTCATTCTCCTCTACGCACAAACGTGGTGTAACTGCCTCAATAATTGAACAATTGTGTCCTATGGTTTTTTCGTCGACATTCCGCACCAGCAGCAAGCAGCTTAGATAATGAATGACAAATAAGGCGCACCCTTAAAATCTTCCCTTTGGACAGTATCAGTCTAAACGACGCTTGCCACTGAAAGCTGATGTTTATTGAAAACCATGGCATCTTTTTTGATATCTCTGCTGTTCCATTAGACATATCAATTGCTTATTCTGACACAAGTTTTAATTCACAATTACTAATGACCTACGTGAATCTTTACCTGCTGTGCACTAATTCCTGTTTACTCCTTTTATACTATTGTCTAGCTTTAAAGAAATTATTGAAAACTTGAGGTCTAATAGTAAGATAATCCATAATCAAGCAGAAATGGTTATGGTTATGTACAATGGCTTTATGACTGACTTTTTTCTTTTTATTATTTCTTTATTTTATTCTGTTTATGTTTCGTATGTTTTAACTTGCCTATTGTATTTCAAGATTTACCTCAATAAAAAAAAAAAAATTGGAAAAAAAAAAAAAAAAAAATACCAAATTTGAAGATGGGATGCAAATGGGACCAGGAGTTATGTTGGATTCAGTAAAACAGGAAATATTGAGTTTCAAGTTAACATTTTGCACCCCTATAATTTTGTAAATACAGAAGATATGGACCTGCAGTTTTGCATAGGCTCATAACTCAGGTTGCCATTTCAGAATGCCAAATTAAAATAAAAAAAAATAAAAATCAAAGAACATGAGGTTGAAGTAACGCCTCTTCACTGTTTGATTTCATATGGAATGTCCAATATGTAAAGAGATTTTTAGCCCCTATAAATCTTTTCTAGACCCTATACAGGTTCATTGGTTATTGCCGTAAGATACATCTCTACCCATTGGTTATGTGTTTTACAGAGATATTTGCTTGATGCAACCTGACAGGGTACAATAAAATTGAGATGTTAAGAATACAGTTTACCTGAAGCACTTGTGGATAATCGTACTCAGTGTTCTTGAAACAGCGCTTGCGCTGTGGCGAGGCTTCATCAGACAGGTTGCTGCACTTATCCAGAATAAGTACTGATTCCCCATTCTCAGCTCTTATAGTTTCCAGGTCTGAACGGTACTCTGGGTGTAAAGCAGTCTGGGTAGAGAGAAGAAAATATGTGCGGGGGCTGCAGAGAGCAAACAGATATAATAAAAGTAGTCAGTAAATTGCCAAATTAACTTGCAATGAAACAAAAGGATGCATAATGGAGAGAGCACAAAAGAACAAAAGAAAACTGAGATGGGGAGCACAATATGGCTAGAGGAGTATAGAGTGGGCTTAGTAAGAATAGATGATGCAAACATAGGGGAAGAAGAATTAATTTACGGATGAGCACAGATTCTGGGGGATCACAGTAAGACCAATGGGGAGGCAGCCACGATGAAGGGTCACAATAAGACCAGATGACACTATGGTTGGACGAGTTAAATATAACTAGACTAGTATTTCCCAAACGATGTTCTATAGAAACCAGAGATTCTAATTGGTGCAATTACAGGTTGCGCATGAAAATGTTTCATTTGATTCTCTTTTGAAATTGATACAAATAATTACTCATGTAGCTGTTTAAAGGGTGTCGTATAGGGAATCATTTTCTTTCTAGATAATTTTATCAGTTACTTCGGAGCTTTATTATTATTATTATTATTATTATTAATTATGGAATCCTTTCTATCAGCCCAAACATGGTTGTACAGATTAAATTGCTTGGGAAATGTTGGAGAAGAGGATGAAGATGTGGGGCAAAGTGAAACAGTATAAGTACTGACCCAGGGGCTCTCTCTGGTAGATTCGCTTCAGCGGACAAAGGGCTGTAAACAGGAATACTGACATCATAACCCTGACGGTATGTCCAGGTTGAGAAACCGCCACCAGCCAACACAGCCCTATGTAAGAGACAAACCAAATGCGAGAATGAAATACACATGACATAACTATAGTACTGATGACTTATTCTGGCACATCATCTATCACAATACCTGAAATTATTATTAGTGATTAGAGCTAGACTACACACTATATTATAGGAATCACGTAACATGATCAACTAACATGGGATATGTAGGTGCAGAATAATACAACAAAAAAACTGCTACTGTAATAAAAAGTGTCACAGGAAGGTGAATATGAATTGTTTAAGGAAAACAAATTGTGTGTGTATGAATATTGCTAGATGTACACTGATCTCATTGAAGTCCATCTCCAGGAACATTTAAAGGACTACTCAATGCAGTAGAATTATTATTATTATACTTTATTTATTAAGCGCCAACATATTCCGCAGCGGATAATTAAAAAGTACATAATAAAAACGACAATGCAATAGCACTTTTTTTTTTTACTGATGAGTTTATTTTCTTTTCCATGTTCCGCCCTCTGTATCATGTGACAGACATAAGACAATCACAGAGTAGTATAAGTGTATATGTATACCCTGTGAGCAGCTTGTGCACATGCGTAGTAGGATCTTGTTCCCTAAAAAGAGTGAATATCAAAGACTTTGCAAAATGTGATAATGGAAGTAAATTGGAAAGTGTCTTAAAACTGCATGCTCTTTCTGAATCATAAAAGTTTATTTTGACGACTGACTTCCGGTGGGCGGGTGAACTGACAGGTCGCACTAGAACGGAGCTCCGTGCGACTTGTTGGAAACCAGGGATATATTTCCTGCAGTAGACCCCAACAGCTCTAATTCTTGGCAGCATCCCACTCCACAATCTGCCGGAACACTCAAGAGCCAGGAGCCACCACTCAGCTCCACCACCAGAGGGAATACAACAAGAATCTTTGGATAGCGGGTTGCAACCGACACCTGCGGCGCAGGACCAGATAACTGCAGCGCTCATACACAGAGCGATCCGTGAGTGGGGAAGAGGGAAAGGGTACCCAGGGTAGTTGGAGGAGAAGGAGTCCCAAAGGGCCAAAACGAAGCACCGACAATTAGGCGCAAAGCTAAGCGCCATTTTGGGGCCTTAAACCGTTTCCCACGCACCAGCCTGGACTACTAACTGGAAAAGGGTAGCAAAGTGCCAACAAATACAGCAGAGCCATACAGAGATACTGGGGACATATTAGCCCATACAGGCCACAATACAGGCCGCATCCAACACAACACGCAAGGACTTGGTGTTTAGAGGTTCTGGGAGCAAGACTACACAAAACGCTCCTCACGCAGGTAACAGATCAGGGAAAAATTGCTTGACCCTCCACACTCACACCTAGAAGCCTACAAAGAGACACAGGGGAATCATCCTCCTCCACACAAAGCTGGGCTCCAAACCCCCTATATGATAGATTCCATCCGTAAGCAAAAACTGGCTATGGCACACTAAAATGAGAGCCAGATAACCCCCACACACTGGACCCTCCAGAAAAACTATACTAACTGGTTCTCTCTTTACTAGAACAAGAATTCCAGATCCTCTTTCCTCATATAACCCATAGAAAAGTTATTTATCCCAGAACAGCCTGCATGCAAAAATACTACGCTCCATATAATAAAAAGACCGATAAAATGGCGGGTAAACAAAAGCAATCAGAACGACGCCAAAAAAAACAAGTAGAAATTCATGAGATGGTGCAACCACAGGCAGAAACACCTGCAGTCTCAGCACAAGACACACATCCTATTGTGTCGCAGCTCTCTGCACTTTTTCTGCCCAAGATTGAGCAACTCCAGACGGGCATGAACACCCTATCTACAGACCTGAGTCTTTTCGTCACACCTAACCAATGTCGAGCAAAAAGCAGCGGAGGGGGAGGAACGGTATAGAGAAACGTCTTCTTCAATTACTAACCTTCAGAAGCAAAATAAGATACTACAAGCCAAGTTAGACGACTTGGAGAACAGGTCAAGGAGCCCCAAGACAGCTAATGGTGCGTTATCTTAATTTTAAAGATAAAATGTTGTTACTCAGAGCATACCAACAAATGCCACCCATTGTCTATGAAGGGAAGAGGATATACATCTTTCAAGACTACTCGGCAGAGGTATCAAAAAAGAGGAGAGAATTCTTGCCTTATTGCAGGGACTTAATAGCCCAAGGGGAATCCGTTGCACTCCTATACCCAGCTAGGCTATGACTACAAACGACACATGGTCCAAAGATGTTCGAGACCCCAAAGCACCTACAGATGTTCTTGGAACAGACTAAGAAGAATACAGACCATCCGCAACAAGTCCAACAAGAGGAGGACGAGACTACTTGAACCAGGAAAGCACTCTATGGGTCGTTGAGACTCGCATTTTAGACCAATTGGTCTACATTGGCTAAATGGAGGGCCACAGAGAACTCAGAGTGGTGCAAACCACTAATTTCATATCCTTTTCAGAAAAAAAGGAGGGGGAGGGCTTTTGGGATTTTGTAAAGTTTAAAAAGTTTAATTGTTTGTGCTGTTACTTGTTAAAGAGAGACCATTTAAGACATTTTAAGTTAAAATTATTATATGCAGCTGTAATAGAGTGGAGATAAACGTACACTATACTAATTTATTGCCCAACCTTTCAGAGATCCGGAAAGGGTGACAGAGCTACCTTGAGACACTCCGGCGAGACTGCACTCTCTCCCTCGACCAGCTAAAAGTACGCAAGGCAGACATCACACACTCTCTACCCACTACACTTCATCACGCACACTAAACACCCTCACAGGGCTCCAACATGAAAGTGGTGTCCTGGAACGTTGGGGGCATAACATCCCCCATAAAGAGAAAGGCTATTCTCAAATATCTTAGAAACCAGCGTACTGATATAGCGATATTGGAAGAGACTCCCTTATCAAGTGCAGAACACCAGAAACTGAAGCACGGGTGGGTGGGGGAAGTAGTTCATACTACATATGAGTGGAAGCGGGCCAGGGGAGTAGCCATCCTTTTCAGGAAAAAATTTAGATTATACTCTTGATAAACAGCTAGTAGACCCAGAAGGTAGATACATACTTACGAAACTGAGACATGTGAACAAGCACATCACTGTTGGGGGGTTTATGGCCCTCACACCAATAAGAGAGAGTTCTGGAAAGATTTGCCGACTCTCCGGTGATCTGGGGGGGGGGACTATAACATAGGGCCCAAAACACCAGCAGACAGATTCAGAGACCCTAACGCAGCCACAAGACACAACACGACCCATCTTTGATCCTATCCAAGTTTAAATATATTTCCTAGCACTGACAGATATTTGGAGGGATAAACACCCAGAAGAGCAAAACTACACATCCACCACCCAGGCCAAGGACACACTCTAGGATAGATCTATTCTTAACAACCAACTCTTTAGGACCAAATATTACGGACGCCAGCATAGACGTTGCAACCATATCAGACCATGCACCCATCAGCCTTAAACTTACCTTCACATCGCGGAGAGAGGGGCCTCGTAGATGGTTCTTCCTGACCTACCTCTATGGTGACATAAGTTTCAAAAGACTTCTCATAGGGGAATGGAAGACATATGAGACTCTAAACACCCTACATCGACACAACATTCTCCTGTTTTGGGAGGCAAGTAAAGCGGTGATGAGGGGTATTATAACCTCTTACTCAGCGGGTAAATTGAAACAGAGAAAACAGAGAACAGAGGCCCTGTTGAGAAGGGTGCTTAGCACAAGAAACAAGTATCTGTGTAACCCTAATCTGACGACAAAACAAAACCAAAACGTAGTTAGGGAAATTACATCAACTCAGGCAAAATTTTACAGATACGGAGATAAGACCGGGAAATTTCTAGCCGAACTCACCAAACTCACTAGACCAAACAAGTGTATAGGCGCCATCAAGGTGAGAGATGCAGTACACACAACCACACCAGAGAAACAAACTGCTTTTAGGGACTATTACCAGTCACTGTACAGTGGGAAAACGGTAAACGAACCTCAACGGGAATCCTTCTGGGAATCCATACACAATCCCACTATATCAGAGGAACACTTGAATATTTTAAACGCACCTATCACAGAGACTGAAACAATGCGGGCCACACACTACCACTCGACAAGACCCCAGGCCCTGATGGGTTACCTGGGGAATATTATAAGTTACTGAGGGGGGAGGTGGTGCCGGTACTCACTTCACTCTACAATAAAATTATAAGTGGAGAAGGAGATCTCTCTGACCGCTTCACAGAAGCTAATATTAGTGTGATTCCTAAGGAAGGTAGAGACCCGCTCCTCACCCAATCCTACCGCCCAATATCCCTACTGAACCAGGATTATAAATTATTAATGAAGATCCTGGCAGACAGGTTGGCACTGGCTCTGCCCACTCTAATAAACCGAGACCAAACCGGTTTTGTGAAGGGAAGATCCTCAGTATTAAACATTTGTAAACTTAAATTCATATTAACCCACTATTGGAACAAAGCCGGGGAGGGGGAGGAGGGGGGGTCCTGAAACTTGCGCCTTGCTGGTAGATGCGGAGAAGGCCTTTAACATGGTCCTCTGGGACCATCTTTTCTACACTCTTGACAGATTTGGTATCAGGGGATTTTTCGCGAACACTGTCAGGTCATTATACGCCAACCCTAAAGCATCAATCCTAGTTAACGGGGCCCCCTCGCCCTCTTTCCGGCTGGGCAGAGGAATAAGACAGGGGTGTCCGCTGTCACCTCTTCTCTTTGATATAGCAATCAAACCCCTTGCCATCAAGATACGAACGGAAACGGAGGGGTTGTGGGTGGACGGAGTCCGATGTCACCTGTCCCTTTTTGCAGATGACATGATATTGTACATACAGAACCCAAAAGAGAACATCCGTCATATCATGCAAATTATACACCAATTCGGTCTAATCTTTGTTTATAAGATAAACACCGATAAATCCGAACTAATCTGGCTATATTCACAATCGACACACACCACTTTACCATAAAACTTTAAACACATTACTCATTCCTTTAAATACCTGGGAATTAAACTGTCTACAGACCCTAAGGAATGGTACCACCTTAACTTCTGCCCCCTAATTAAAGATTTTCAAGACATGCTACTTAGGTGGGGCAAATTGCCCATAGCAATGTCCGGCAGGATTGCGCTTATAAAAATGATTATGTTCCCAAAACTCTTATATCTGTTTCAGATGATACCTGAAAATATTCACAAAACGGACATTAGTGCACTCAACAAGTCAATGCTCACCTTTGTGTGGGCAGGGAAAAAACATAAAATAAAATCCACTAGAATGATGGCGGAGGTTAACTCAGGGGGTCTGACAATTCCAAACTTAGAAGCGTACTGTGAGGTAGCCCAAATTAAATATGTACTGGACTGGTTGACAGGGAAACAGCATTTTACATTACCGGCTCTGGAAGAGCAAGCTATATCCCCATGGTCCCTACAAGCAATCCCGCACATGACACCGACGCACATTAACAAACACTATCCACTACTGCACCAACCCCTGCGTGCTTGGTGGAAAATGTGCAAGAAACTCAAGTTCAACCACAATTTTACGAGATATCTCCCTCTGAAGGGCAACCCAGGGTTCCCTGCGGGAATTGATCCTGGGGTATTTACCATATAGAAATCCAAGGGGCTAAATTCTGTATCTCAGATTGTAAACAGTTCAGACATGAAAGTCAAATCATTTCAAGAAATACAAGCCCAGTTTGACTTGCCACGCACACACCACTTTGCGTATCTGCAGGCGAGACATTATGTAAATGACTTACTTCAACACAAGGAACTTACAGATCAGAATTCAGATATAAACAAGCTTTTGCATAAGACAACACAGGACGAGACATCTATATCTCCTATTTATAAACTATACATGAAACATACTAATGAAGCAACAGTCAAAATGCATCAGTGACACCTGGACGGTCATTTTAAACACTGAAATCACGACTGACACGGTACAGCGAAGCATACAACAGTCGAGAGGGGCAACCTTATCGGCGGTTAACAGAGAATCACACATTAGACTACTACAAACCTCATACATACCACCCAAAATCTTTAAAAAGTGGAGACAGAGTGCAGAGGGCCTTTGTCAGAAATGCAATTCACCAGACGCAGACTTGCTGCATATGCTGTGGAACTGCCCTAAGATACGTAAATTCTGGGGCATGATAGCACATTGGCTAAAAACCACATTTCACACTGACTTGGAAGTTTCCCCTTAATTGATAGTGTTCTTGGACACCTCAAAACCAGCACTCTGAGTAAATGGGTCACAAACATTCTTCAGGTTGGGAAACTCATTTTTAAGGGGTGGCTGGGCTCGGCTGCCCCCACGCTCTCACAACTCAAGGCTAGTATGCAGAAACAGGTAACATATGAAGTAGCGGACACTTTGAGAGACACACAGTGGAGAATAAGGCCTTTCATGAGGAAATGGGAGCCATACATACGCACCATGCATGTCACTATGCAAACACAAATATTGTTCCCACTTAGGAACACTGAGTTTTTACTAGAAGAGCACCTTCTGGGTAAATGGAATAACCTATACACAGAGAAAGGTGAGGGACAAGCAGACAACAGTTAACTTAACATTCAAAGGTCTGGCTTGCTGCTGCTGTTGAGGGAGAGAGAGGGGTATGGACAATAGTGATAGTGCTGCATTTAGCTGCTGCTGCAAGGTTATCAAGTTAACGTTAACACCTAAATGTATACGAAGTCATGGTATTGAAAAAAACAAACAAAAAAACTCTGTGTAATGTAACTTTGGTTGATGTTGAGGAGCGAATTGTGTTATTATCTTGAACGGTGCTCTTCAATACCAGCCACATGATTTCCAAGTTATGGTTAATACTGTTTGATTGCTTTCCAGATTTGTGATGCAGGGGGATCTGTGAGTGAAGGGTGGGGGGGGGGTGAATGGGGGGGGAGGGGCGATTAAAGGAAAAGAAGGTATTGCCATGAGGGGTTCAACGATAAAATGAGGCTGTTGCCCAAAAACATCAAGACAAGACTTTCCATCTCAGCGAAAAGCCATGCTCATATGTAAAGAGACATTGTATAACTGAAACAAACTCATTGTATTGTACCCTCAGTGAATTAATGGAGATGTGTTGTTACATGGTAACTTTTGTTCAACAAATAAAGTACTTAAAAAAAAAAAAAAAAAAAAAAAAAAAAAAAATTATGTTTGACTTGAGTGTCTCATCCTATATAATAAAAGGCCAGGTATGTTTGTCAGATGCAATCATGCGCAGTAGAGACTGCGCAAGGACAAACATACCTGGCCTTGAGCAGTAGAGAGGATGAGCGCTATAGTGGGGGACGTGGCCGGGCGAGACGTGAGGGGGCGTGACCAACGGGAGTGGTAAGGGGTGTGGCCGTGAAGGGGCGTGGTAGTCAGAGCATCCGTCAATGGGGCGTGGCCCGGTGAGTGGGCGTGGTCGAGAGATAGCGACAAAGAGGAAGGAGAAAGAGGAAACCAGCCCCCGCCTCTTGCTCTCTCGAGGGGGAAAGAGAGCAAAAGAGGGGGGCAGAGGGGGAGAGATCTTTGTTCCTTTCTTTGTCTGAATTTTCGATAGACAGTATATGCTCTCTTATTCTCTCTCTGACCGTTTTGTCTCGCCTACATACTGTTTCTCACATTTTTTACAATTTATCAGATAGATAATGTTCATATCCATACATCTAATCGTTTCCTTAATTTTATATTCTTTCTGTGTTACATTAGATAGAAAAGTTTTTGTTTTATTTGCATGTCTACATGCCTTACATGTTCCACAAGGAAAAAAACCTTGTAGTTTATCTCCAGGACACCCCTTTCTATTTTTGTATGGTTATATTTGACAGTGTCAGGAATCTAGCTCACAGTTCAATGTCCCTTTAATGTCTGCAATAACCTCTCCCTCTGCCTATTTAAGGCTCCTCCTTGCTAAGCTCATTGCTTAGTATTGCAGTTCTGAAGTTGTTCAATTCTGTGAGCCTTAGCCTGGAAAACTACATACAAGGATTTTTACTTGCTCCTGTTTCCATCTACCAGCTTCTGCATTTAATATCCTTTTATCCTACATGATAACCGTTTGTACCTTAACCTGTAATCTCTGCTCAACCGTTATTACTTTGTCTAGGTCTTACGATTTTGTTGCTCCGTTCCCTGCATATCTCTTTAAGCCTCCCGCTCTCCATTCCTGCTTCCTCCTCTGCTCTACATTGCAATGCGGTGACGTCATCGCCGGCTGCGACTCACTCTGCATCTCGCCGGAGGCCTGAAGCCTGCTAGTACTCCGGAGTTTCCTTTTACCTCCTACCTTCCCAGTCAGTACTTTGTCTAGGAGTTCGTGAGTAATTATTCAGTTCATTGCATCAATCGATTTTCCTGCCTTCTTTTTTTTGCCGCACTGAGACTTTATTTTTTACTTTATCAGCTTATAGAGTTTTATTTTTGTTTTGCTCTGTATTTCATAATTCCACAATGATTCTCCGAGTATGTCTTGGTTTATATTACTGCTACTATACACTCAGTTATGAATTTCTGTATCTCAGGACAGATTAACATCTACCCCTGCTGCTATTATTTTTTCCATCACAGTGTCAATCTTGATACATGTGGCAGCCATAGGGTGTATGTGTAATCCCTACCTGTATATTAAACATTGCATAGTGATTGCCAGTTTATGATTGTTGCCAAGGTTTATTCATATATTATTCAAACTTATCACACATGCAAAACAAACTATTGCCTACAGTCATTCTCTCAGCAGTTGTGGTCCTTAACTTTTTATCTATTATCAAAAGATAGGGAAACTTGTTTTCAGCAAACCCTGACATAATACTAAGCCTTCCTCATGGATCCAGCTGGGATGAATACCCATTTGCAGAACCTCACACAGAGGGTTGATTTACTCACTGAGGCTTTAAACACCCTGAAAGTTGAAAATGACACCATGAAGGCGTACATTAGAGATGTGGTGGATAAGAGGGTTCCCATACTAGAGCCCCAGGTTAGCACCCCAGAGAAATTCAGTGGTGATAGGTCTCAATACAGAGATTTCAAGAATGCCTGTCTTCTCCTATTTTCTTTAAAACCCCATACATATCCAAATGACAGAGCTAGAGTTCTCACAGTTATCTCCTATTTAAGAGGTGAACCCCGTACCTGGGCTAACTCTTACTTTGAAAACAACGATGAGATACTAAACTCTCTGGACAATTTTTTTCTTGCCATGGGAAACCTGTATGAGGATCCCTACAAGCAAATTACAGCAGAGAATGCAATGAGAAACCTTAAACAAAGGAAAAGATTAGTCGAAGATTATATCACTGAGTTTAAAAAATGGGCAAAGGACACACAGTGGAATAATCTGTCACTAAGAAACCAGTTTCGGTTGGGCCTCTCAGAAGGTATAAAGGATGAGCTTTCCCGTTCTGAGTTACCCCAAACCCTTGAGGAATTGATGTCATTAAGCATCACCATTGATAGGCGTCTCAGGGAGAGACAACAGGAGCGCTCTTATCATGAAAATTATCCTAAAAAACATTACACACCTCCTGTGACTAAGTCCACTCCTGAACCTATGGACATAGGTTTCACTAAAGGCCCACTCACAACAGAGGAAAAGAATAGAAGAACAGCAAATAACTTATGTCTCTATTGTGCTTCTGAGTCACATACTGTTAGAGATTGCCCTTCTTTGCAGAAACAAAATAAGGGTAAGACTTATATTCAGCCTTTTTGTTGTACCACCCAACATTCACCCACTCCTTATTTACAACTCTCTCTTCTCTTACAGTGGGAGTCTCACAGGGTCATGGGTTCCGCGATCATTGATTCTGGAGCTACATCATCATACATTGATAGTGTGTTTACCCATACAAATAAAATACCTATAGTCAAAAAAAAATCTCCTGTGTTATTACGGGGAATTGATGGTAATCCTATTCCAGATGGTCCAGTAGAATATCAGACCATTCCCTTACTTATTTCTTCCACTGATCATCATAGGGAGTACATTACATTTGATATTATCCCTTCCCCTATCTCACCTATCGTACTAGGGATAAATTGGCTCCACACACATAACCCAAATATAGATTGGACTAATTTAACTCTTTCCTTTAATTCAAAGTATTGTCTTACTACTTGTTTTCCAGCTACTGCTTTACATACAACTGAACTTCCTCCCGTTGCCAAGATTCCTGAGGTTTACCAGGACTTTGCTGACGTTTTTAGTAAAGCAGAATCTGAAAACTTACCGCCCCATAGGAAGTATGATTGCCCTATAGAGATCATACCTGGTTCAGAAATCCCTACAGGGCATATATACCCACTTTCCAACCCAGAGTTATCACACCTGAAGTCTTACTTAGAGGAAAATCTGAAAAAAAGGTTTCATCCGACCATCTACCTCACCTGCTAGTGCAGGGATTTTCTTCGTAAAGAATAAAGACGTTTCACTTAGACCCATTGTCGATTATCGACAATTAAACAAGATAACGATTAAAAACCGTTACCCGTTACCTCTTATTCCTGAGCTCATAGAGAGGCTGGAGGGTGCACAGTTTTTCACCAAACTGGATTTAAGGGGTGCCTATAACCTCATCCGAATTAAATCTGGCGATGAGTGGCTTACGGCATTTCGAACCCGTTATGGGTTGTTCGAATATGTCGTAATGCCTTTTGGGTTATGTAATGCCCCCGCGACGTTTCAGCACCTCATAAATGACATTTTTAGAGATATACTCGATATTTTCGTTGTCATTTATCTTGACGATATCTTGATATACTCCAAAACATACCAACAACACATTTCTCACGTTAGACAAGTACTATCTAGACTCAGGGGTAACCACTTATATGCTAAAGCAGAAAAATGTCTTTTTAACACACAGTCTATCACTTTTTTGGGGTATGAAATTTCTCCCACGGGTATTTCAATGGAAAACAAAAAGGTTGAAGCAGTCTTGAATTGGCCTACACCCAAAAATGTTAGACAAGTTCAATCATTTTTGGGGTTTGCAAATTTTTACCGCAAATTTATAAAAAACTTTTCTAAGATAGCAATACCCCTCACTTCCCTCACCAAAGGTCATACTCCTTTTAAGTGGACACAACAAGCTCAGTATGCTTTTGATTTATTCAAACAAATGTTTACCTCTGCACCCATACTCCGTTTCCCAGACTCCAAGTTACAGTTCATTTTGGAGGTTGATGCATCCAATCATGCAATTGGTGCAGTCCTGTCACAAAGAGAGAGTTTGACAAAACCACTTCATCCTGTGGCATATTACTCGAAGACTTTAAATTCAGCAGAACAAAATTATCCTATCGGTTACAAAGAATTGTTAGCCATCAAACTTTCTTTGGAGCATTGGTGTCACCTCCTGGAGGGCACTACATTACCAACTCTCATATACACGGATCATAGAAACCTCCAGTACTTAAAATCCACTCGTACTTTATCAGCCAGACAGGTTCGGTGGAATCTTTTTTTTCCCGTTTTAATTTTTTGATCACATACCGACCAGCTGGTAAGAACAAAAAGGCGGACGCTCTTTCAAGACTTAGCAGTCATTCTTCTTGTCCACCGACAGTTAGTTCTCTCTTGCCAGATGATAATTTCATATCTTTTGTAACAGATTCCACTGCTGTTTTAAAAAGAGAACAAATGAAGGATCTGACAAAACCCACAGAACTCCTACAAGTAAATGCACAGGGACTCTTTTCTCGTGACACAAAATTATATGTCCCACCTACGCTCAGGTCTCCTTTTCTACGATCTGTTCATGACTCTCTTTTCGCTGGCCATCCAGGTCTCCGTAAGACCCAAGAGTTAGCGAAACGGAACCATTGGTGGCCAACCATTACATCTGATGTTAAGAATTATGTTTCCTCTTGTCCTACCTGCACTATTTCCAAAAAGGGCAAACAACCACCCTACGGTCTTCTGCTACCCTTACCAACACCAAAGAAGCCCTGGTCGGAGATCGCCCTAGACTTTATAGTTGACTTACCTCTCTCATCCAAGAATAATACCATCTTAGTTGTTGTCGACCTTTTCACAAAGATGTGTCACTTCATTGCCTACCCCAAACTCCCTACTGCATTGGAAACCGTAAAGTTACTCATTAATCATGTCATTAAACTTCATGGTCTACCCATGTCCATACTCAGTGACAGAGGGACGCAATTCTCTAGTAAACTTTGGTCCCAATTCTGCAAAACTTTCTCTGTAGAAAGGAAACTGACTACTGCTTACCACCCTCAATGTAATGGTCAGACAGAGATGTAACCAGTGGCTGGAACAATTTCTAAGACTTTTTTGCTCTGCTAATCAGAATTCTTGGTCAGACTTTCTTCCTTATGCAGAATTCTGTTATAACAATACTATTCATTCCACCACTGGTATCTCCCCATTCTTTGCTAACTACGGTTTCCATCCAGTTTTCCACTTGTTTGAACCGTCTGAAACCTTTTCACCCACAATATCAGAACTATCGAATAACATCTCATCTAACTTCCAAGCCATTGAATCTGCAATAAACAGCGCAAAGGAGGTATATAAGAAGTATTATGACAGACATGGACGTCCTCCTCCTACCTATAAGGAAGGTGATCTTGTTTGGCTCTCTACCAAACACTTACATCTGAACACCCCCTCCAGAAAGATGTCTCCCCTGTTTATTGGTCCTTATCCTGTGTCAGCAGTTATCAATGCCAACACTGTACGTCTCAAACTGCCTGACACCTTCAGAATTCATCCTACCTTCCACGTCTCCCTCCTTAAACCCTATCGGGATCTCAGGGACTCTGGAAGCCTTGCTGCTACTCCCCCGATCTCCATCGATCCTGCTTTGGAATATGAGGTGCATTCCGTTTTGGATTCCCGGTTCCGCCGTGGTCGTTTGGAATATCTCATTCGTTGGAAGGGGTATACTCCTGATGAAGATTCCTGGGAGCCTGCTGGAAACATTTCGGCCCCGCGTTTACTCTCTTCTTTCCACCAGCGCCATCCGGATCGTCCTAAACCTTGAGCCTCGGAGTGGCTCCTTGAAGGGGGGATTCTGTCAGGAATCTAGCTCACAGTTCAATGTCCCTTTAATGTCTGCAATAACCTCTCCCTCTGCCTATTTAAGGCTCCTCCTTGCTAAGCTCATTGCTTAGTATTGCAGTTCTGAAGTTGTTCAATTCTGTGAGCCTTAGCCTGGAAAACTACATACAAGGATTTTTACTTGCTCCTGTTTCCATCTACCAGCTTCTGCATTTAATATCCTTTTATCCTACATGATAATTGTTTGTACCTTAACCTGTAATCTCTGCTCAACTGTTATTACTTTGTCTAGGTCTTACGATTTTGTTGCTCCGTTCCCTGCATATCTCTTTAAGCCTCCCGCTCTCCATTCCTGCTTCCTCCTCTGCTCTACATTGCAACGCGGTGACGTCATCGCCGGCTGCGACTCACTCTGCATCTCGCCGGAGGCCTGAAGCCTGCTAGTACTCCGGAGTTTCCTTTTACCTCCTACCTTCCCAGTCAGTACTTTGTCTAGGAGTTCGTGAGTAATTATTCAGTTCATTGCATCAATCGATTTTCCTGCCTTCTATTTTTTGCCGCACTGAGACTTTATTTTTTACTTTATCAGCTTATAGAGTTTTATTTTTGTTTTGCTCTGTATTTCATAATTCCACAATGATTCTCTGAGTATGTCTTGGTTTATATTACTGCTACTATACACTCAGTTATGAATTTCTGTATCTCAGGACAGATTAACATCTACCCCTTCTGCTATTATTTTTTCCATCACAGTGTCAATCTTGATACATGTGGCAGCCATAGGGTGTATGTGTAATCCCTACCTGTATATTAAACATTGCATAGTGATTGCCAGTTTATGATTGTTGCCAAGGTTTATTCATATATTATTCAAACTTATCACACATGCAAAACAAACTATTGCCTACAGTCATTCTCTCAGCAGTTGTGGTCCTTAACTTTTTATCTATTATCAAAAGATAGGGAAACTTGTTTTCAGCAAACCCTGACAGACAGTTGGAGCTAGAGATCTTTTTAGGTTTTTTGTTATTCGATAAACTAATTTTGGATTATGTGGAAGAGTTTGTCTTATACGAGGATCTGATTTTATGACCTTCCAGTTTGTTTTAATTATGTTTTCCACTTTTTTTCTGTCTTCACTGTATTCTGTTATGAATGGGATAAAGACATCTGTATTATCCTTGGGGTTTTTATTCTTGTTTTTATACTGTAGAACTTGTTTTCTATCTAGTTCTTGAACTTTTTGTCTTTCTGATTCTACATGTTCTTCTGAATATCCCCTCTCTAGAAATTTTTGTTTTAACACTCCAGATTGTTCTATATAGTCTGTGTCTTTTTTACAATTCCGTCTTAATCTTAGGAATTAGGGATGTTGTGCTTCCACCTATGTAGATGGCAGCTGGTTTCATGTATGAAGTTATTGGCGTCTACTTCTTTAAAGTAGGTTTTTGTAGATATTTCATTGTTTTCTATGCTTATTTCTAAGTCTAAGTAGTGGACTTTTTATGTGCTGTGTTCTGCTGTGAATTTTAAAGGGCCAGTAAACCTAAAAAATAATGTTATATAATTCTGCACATAGTGCAGAATTATATAACATTATATTAGCGTTATCTTTATAAAACCTAATATTCCCTTTGAATTTTTTTTAAAAATGACTGTTTATCAGACCCGCTCTCTGTGCTCTTTTCAGCGGGTCTGTTTTTATCACACAGCGCATCTGGCCAGCTGTATAGTCACAACTCGACCCGACCGCGCCATTATACTCAGTGCAGCTCGCTCCTGCTGTCAGACAGAGCAGGAGCGAGCTGCACTAACGGTTGCATCTCCGTTTTTTATAGGTGCTCTCATAATTAATTCCTCTATCATTTCTTTATACATGCTTTTATACAAAATAACAATACCGCTGCCCTTGTCCGCTGGCTTTATTGTTATATTGTTATTTTGTTCAAGTTCTCTAATCAGCGTTTTCTGTTTTAGTGTAATGTTGCGTTTCATCTTATTACTTTGTTTTAGATTACTAATATCCTTAATGACAAGTTTTTCAAAGGTTTCAATAAAGTTGCCTTTATCTTGTTTGGGATAGAAGTTTGAGCCTTTTTTAGGCCTGAATGTATGTATCCATTTATGTCTCATTCGCTTGTTATTGTATTAGAAGTATTGACATTTAAGTTTCTTTCTATTGGTGTCTTCATAAAATACTTTTTAATAGTTAGATTTCTAATATATTTGCTTGCATCTATGTACGTGTCAAATTTGTTAAGTTTTCTGGTTGGTGGAAACGAGAGTCCTCTATTTAGAATTTCTATATGGTTATTTTCAAATTTTAACTTACTTAGATTAAATATTCCATTATTTTTTTATCGTATTCTTTTGACTTTCTGATTTTGCACTTGTGTAACATCTGCTTTTTCTCTGTAGCCCTCTTCCTCTATGTCCTCTCCTTCTGAATAGTTTCGTTTTCTTCTTGTGTTGGTTATCAGTGTGATTTTTAGATTTTGTGTTTCCCAATGGACTGTCTATGGTGACTGGGGTAGTGGAATTATTCTTAGTCTGATCCCTATGTTCTCTTAGTGAGTCAAATCTATTATAGGTAGATATTTTCCATTCATCTCTGTAGGGCTTATGCTCACCATAGTAATTTCTATTATTATACTGGTGGGTAGAGTTATACTGATGGGCAGAGTTATGTCTCTGGTTGTCTTGGTAGTTGTAAAACTGGTTATGGTTTCGGTTGGAATTCTGATTGTAATGTTGGTAATGGTTTCTATTGTCATAATGTCTAATTCCAAAAGGGGGTCCTATTGTTATAATTAACTGTTTGCCATACTGGTCTAAAATTGGGGTCTTCATTTCAACCATCTGAATAGTTTGGCTGATAATTCTGTTGGTGATTGGGTCTATTTATATTACGTCTATTCAGATTAGTATTGAACTTTTTATCTGTAGTTACTAGATGGGGTGTGTATGACAAGGTACCTTTATTTGTTTTTGAGAAGTCTATCATTAATCAAAGAGTTTTTAGGATATGTTGCGTTCCTATAATCTCTGTCTTTAGCGTTTGTATAGGATTGATCCTCTATTTTCTGATCTCTTCTAAATCTATGACTAATATACTGCTCAATATTGGGATTATTTTCATGGGCTTCATAGTCTCTGTTTCTCTCGAATTTGCTTAGTTTTGCTTTAATTAATTCCGTTTTAGTTTCCTTCATAAGTTCCTTTAGGGATTCTTCCCTTCTTTTATATTCATCTAGTTCTTTGAAGCTTAATAGTTTTAATTCTAGTTCGTTTATCTTGTTTCCTAGATTTATTAAGATCTCTTCTCTATGTTCTTTAATTAAATTCATTAATTTTGATGAAGCTTCTTCTAATATCATCACTTTGTCCCAATATATTTACTCTGAAGGAAAATATGATATTACTTTAGTAAAACACAAGTAAATGCTTCAACAAAATTGAATACATTTTCTTTTCACAACTAGTTTTAATAGTACACTACTCTTTTTAGAAAATTATATACTGTTTATAATTTAGCATGAGTTTAGTTTTATATATAAATTATTAAATCAGACCGCACTGTCTAAAAATAAATACCAGAGATATTAAATTACCTGAGTTTCAACCACTTATACATAAAGTATATAGACACTTTGTTCTCAATCCATCTTTACTGAATTCTGGTGTTTAACCTCGTCAATCCACATTTAATTTGTACAAGGTGCCACAAAATTACTTTAACAAGCTGGTTTGAACTAATTACTATACCTAATAAGTTTTACACTTTCGGTAATTTGTGCAATTCCTATTATATTTTATTTATTTTTTCGTTTAAAGTATTGTATATTTCAATGGAAATAAAAAGCAGAGTAAAGGGAAAAAAAGGAGAAACAAAGACAAACAACGTTTTTTCAAATGAAGTTCTGATGTAAAATACTAATTGTAAACTTGAACCAATCAATTAAATACCGTTTAAAAAGACCCAATGAACCCAGGAAGGATATGCCTGAGAAAGGCTGACCATTACAGCTGAAACGCGTTGCATTAATCCTTGACTTGGACCACAGGTATTCCACAGAAGAGCCGTAGAGCAAGAGCAGCAACATCCGGGCCATCTACTCCCATAGGAAGGAGGAGAAAGAGAAACCCAAAAGACGGACACGCTGCAAACGCTCCAGAACCGGCGTCTGCACAAGTGGAAAACCAATACCACCTACTATTCTATTACTACGGGTATCTAAGAGCCCACAATAAAACTGACAGATTAAGGAACAAAAAGAGTTTTTTACCCGCAAAAGAAAAAATTGGAGGTATCGTTTCATAACTCCACCAGGAGTACGGACCCCCTGAACGGATACGACTAACGAAAAACAACAGGACTTAGGGTGGATTTGAAGCCCGCAGAAGTCGCAACAAAGGCATACATCTGCTAACCCACTAAAAGGGTAAACTACCGGAAGGATAACCCCTGGAGGAGAGTGTTTTTTTCTGAAAATTACTTTCAACACTATTTAGGAGTTCACTACGTTCCTATTCTAGGACCCAGTGGAAAATAAGGTCAGATCAATATACCTACTTATCGTATCTCAATATATACAGGCTTTCAGCAGCAAAACCGCTATTGCTACACCAAAGGCTGCAGCCAGATCATTACTACTCATATACATGTTTTTCTCCACTTGAACTCTTAAGATAAACTTTTAAGATGGGCTTTTAAGATTAACCTTTTTATTTGAATCCTCTATTAATTTCTCACTTAAGACAAATATTGCATTTTACCATTATTTTAGATCTGTTCCCTGTTTTACTTTTTTAGCTTTCTAGCTTGAAGGTGATGTCTGAACTAATTAAATTTTAATTTTTAATTTCTAAACTTTAAAAGGAAAAGCATGGATTATGAAGTTTGTATAAGTACATAAATAACATAAAAGGTTGGCCAACCTACTACAATCGTTGTATTTATTAACAATCAGTGTATTTGCTAGCTATATATTTGTTATTGATAGCAATCAGTATATTTAAGAGAAAAGTAGTTGTATAACATTTATCTTCTTTACACTCAATTAGGATATATTATTGAATGTAAAAACCAGTCAATAGACGCCAGTAATAATAAAATTATTTTCTATTTTAAACATATTGTGTCACAAAAATGTCTTCAATCTCCAAGAGGTATTAGCTTATTTAGTGCTCTTTTTTCTATAAATCTTTTTGCACAAAAATACCCCATTCAGGAAGCATAGAGGAAGCTTCCATTAGATATAGAGCCTATACCCATTAGCGCAGAAACTATATACCACTTGTACAGATATTGCAACATTATCACAAAATCCCTAACATGAAGAGCAGTAATAATGTTATCTGGCTGCTCACTACCCCATTACATATAATTGCCATAATTATGGAAAAAGGGCAAACGGAGGACACACAAAACACTATCTCCTAAGATGTAATGGTTACTCTGCCCAAGAGCAGGCAAGAATATCCCATTTTCCCCTCCAGAAGACACTTATCTTCTATTTTTATCTCTCAAAAAAAAAAAAAAAAAAAGTACATTCCTTTGTCGCTCCTATTACTGTCCTCAACAGAATGGATTTAAACATTGCAATAGAGGAAATGACCTGCAGTTTTGTTTATTCTGTGCAATTTTCTCTAAACTTTAATAAATGTTAGCTCCTATTTTTTTTGTGGATAGTGCTATTATGGGCAAAATTGATCAAAGTGAGAATAAGAAAATTCTCTCACGTTTGTTGTCAAAAGAAAGCTCAGAAATGATATCACCATATTTATAAAGGGTTATACGCCAATAAAGTCGCAACTTTTCATATGTGTGAACAAATTGACTCATGATCATTGTCAAGTCTTTAATATATGTGAATAAGTTGTCTGGAAATAACTTATTCTTGTATTAATCTCTACTGGCATTTTAAAATGCCTGTATATATTCACAGTTCTCATATTTATGAAAAGTTGTGGATGTAATATTCACTGTTTTTAATCTTGCCAATTTGTAGGTTGCGAGTCTATATTTAGGTTTAGAAATCGCCCACAACAAGGCGCAGAACATGAAGAATAAATAAATCTGTATAAACAAAAAAGGTTTATACAGATGTATAAAAAGTAAAATAATTTAAAAGTGCAATTGAAGCAAGTGTGCTTAAAAGAACAAAGATAAGCTACTATAAACGGGCAACCTTCCTCGATGAAAGAGCCCCAAAGAAGGGGCAAAATAAAAATAACATTCTTATAAATAATCACATGATTCATTTATTCTGTTATAATAGGATAAAAACAATAAAACCATTTTTGACTTCACATATTGCTACCAAAGCTACTTCCCTTGAAGATGAAACCATAAGCCCGTGTTTTGGTACTCCTCTTTGAGAAATAGTGAGCATTATTAAATCCCTTAACATATCTGAATTATTATATTATTATATCACCTTGGTTCCTCCAAGTGCTATATATTTAAAGGGACTCTCTAGTGTAAAACATTTTAAAAGGACAGAAATGTCAAAAATGAAAATGTTGATGGGTGCATTTCAATTTTAAAAAGAAACATTTTTGTAACATACAAATGCTATCAAGAGATATTACTGTTTTTCAGCGGCAAGAGGGCAAGTGCACCAGTAAGAAAACACTGCACCTTCTCAGAGAGTCAGTAGTAGGTTGAATAAAACAAATGAAGTCTTCAAAGACGCAATATACACCACCAACAGCTCTCTTAACTTGACTACTAGTGCTCACGCCCTCACAGCATATGCGTGTATGCTGCTGAAACAAGTACTAACTTTTCCTAATGGAAGTAGCTTGCAATAATGCTTCTATTTAAAATTGAAATGCACATCTCAATTTTGGCCAATCGCTTTAAGACAGCATTCCCCTTTTTTACTATGTGTTTAATCTTTTCAATAGGATAAACAGAATCAAAGTAGCAATCATGGGCCCCCGAGTCTGTTCCAGAAATGGATAGTATTTCTACACTAGAATGCATCTTAAAAACATTTGAAGAGTGCAGCAAAGTGCTGCTTATTGGCTTGATCCAGCAGCAATCTACACAGTGATTTGTTAGAGCAGTTCACAAACATATACAGCTAGCACTATCCAGCATTTAAAATATGTGTTTAGGGTGTTTTCTATAGACCACTGGTAACTGAAAGCATTGGAGAATGAATAAGATACATGACTGCCCCCTTGTGAAAAAATTATAAAGTTGCAGGGCTAACCATAAACTTAGTTATTGACACTGTGCAAAAAGAATATAGCAAACGCAAAGGTCCTGGATTCCCAAAGCTTACTGTTTAGAGAATAATTGTCAAACCAACTGTTAATCCCTCGAGGGCAGGGGTGCCCACATTTATTATAATGAGCGTCAGTCACCAACTGTGGTATCAGCAACAGCCACTTTATACTAACAATTTAGCTAAAGATAGAAAATGATGCACTCTAGTATTTAAACAAAAGTGTTTATTATAGCACACAGCAATGTTTTGGGACTCCTGTCCCTTTATCAAGCTTGTGTAAGGGGCAGGAACCCAAAAAACGATGCTGTATGCTACAATAAAGTTCACTTTTTGTCTAAATACTGGAATGCAACCTCTTCTTTTCTACTGGATTCCATGAGGATTTTCGGAAGACCCAGCGACATGCTACTAAAGTTGAATTACTTTGCTCTGCAGGTCGGAGCTGTGTTTCAACTTTAGCTAAAGATAATACTAACAAATAAAAAATTAATTCTAAACCCATTTTTAGTAAAAAATGACTTGGGAAATAAGAGTCTATGAAATAATTATAAATGTATATTGTATTCAAATCTGGTACTTATATTAAAAAAAAGTCTGTTTTCACCAAAGTTTGTAAATTTTTTAGTGCAAACATCAACACGGGCTGTACAAATAAGATTGGCGTGCTGGATGTGGTCCGTCGGCTGCAGTATGGCCAGCCCAGCCTTACAGTATACAGCCCTCTTTTGAGAATGTCCCACAGATTAGTAGGATTGATGATGAATAAATCCCATACTGAGCATATATCTGAGCATATACTTATTTACAATGTGTAACATAGCCTGTACATGCTATATAGCACACAGTATCTTGAAGTATCTCAATCCATTCTATTGAAGGGACACTAAAGTCAAAATTAAAATATTATTCAGACACAGCATGCAATTAATAAAAGTGCAGATTACAATGATAAAGGGACACTAAATACATTTCATGTGCTTCTCTCTAATCATGGGTGATGTCATTTTTAAACCTAGGTTACACTGCAGGTATCTGAAGGAGAGTTACTGCACATGTGCAAACACTTCAGCACTGGAATGTAGGGAAAAGCTAGATTTCTACATGGCAGCACCCATGACTAGAGGTAGGCGGGGAATAACCTCAGTACTATGTTAATGAAATGTATTTAGTGATTAAGGTCCCAATAACGGAAGCTGATTGGAAAGTATACCCCATGACCTAATTATGAAGAATAACTCAAGACTTTATGATTCCTGGTGCCTATAAAATAATCCCTACAGCCCAGGAAAGTGACCTGATCTACCTTCTTGGAAGGAGATGTGTGCAGGGCTGACTGCTTAAAGGGACACTGAACCCAGATTTCTTTCTTTTGTGATTCAGATAGAGCATGCAATTTTAAGCAACTTTCTAATTTACTCCTATTATCAGATTTTCTTCATTCTCTTGGTATGTTTATTTGAAAAGCAAGAATGTAAGTTTAGATGCCGGCCCATTTTTGGTGAACAACCTGGGTTGTCCTTGCTGATTGGACAGCACCGATAAACAAGTGCTGTCCATTGTCCTGAAATAAACCATTTGCTGGCTCCTTGGCTTAGATGCCTTCTTTTTCAAATAAAGATAGCAAGAGAATGAAGAAAAAATTATAATAGAAGTAAATTAGAGAGTTGCTTAACATTGCATGCTCTATCTGAATCATGAAAGAAAAAAATTTAGGTTCAGTGTCCCTTTAACCGCTACCATTTCCAGTGAGCACTTCCTGCACGAACACAATGGGGCCTATTTATCAAATGTCTGTCCGACATGATCCAATTAGCGGATCATGTCCGACAGACATTGCTGAATGGGGACAGCATTACACTCTCCGCATTCAGAATTGCACCAGCAGTTCTTGTGAACTGCTGGTGCAACTCCACCCCCTGCAGATTTGCAGCCAATCGTCCGCTAGCAGGGGGTGTCAATCAACTGGATCGTATTCGATCAGGTTGATTTCTGTCCGCTGCCTCAGAGCAGGTGGACTGGTTACCGCTGCTCCATAACTTGTGTTTCTGGCGAGCCTGAAGGCTCACCAGAAACACGGGGCTTCAAGCTCCATACGGAGGTTGATAAATAGGCCCCAATAACATCCTCCCCACTTCACAGAAAACCAAGCCGCAAAGTCCATCTAAGTCCCAGGTTACCTCCGAATGAATCCTGCTGTACTTAGCATATCGATGACGAAGCCGGCTATCTCCAAATCATTTTGTGGCCTCACAAGCTGGACGCCTTGGGATGCACGCAATGATTGGAGGAAGCCGGATTCGTCAGCAGGAGCTGCAGGAGGAAGATTGCCTGTCTGCTGTCATAAGGAAAAAAGTATTAAAAAAAAAAAAAAAAAAAAAAGCTAAAATTTAAAGTTTAATGAATTAATTTTTTTTTAAAAACCGGGCACTTTCTCATTAAACTTTACTTTCACTTTAAAGCCATTTGACTGCACTTTGTAAAGTATTTTTAATGTGTTTTGTGCAAGTTTTTTGTTCTGCGAAAACCAGAGCTCTGAGGACAAAGTAATCATTCTAGCATAAGTCACGATTGCGCTCAAGCGATCACGTTTACTTTCAACTGGTAATACGAGTGTTAAACCCACCGAGCACAAACACCCTCGATAAACCCCTTATCACACGTGCGTAACTGTTTGCGCGCCACTTGTAATCTGGTCCTATGTTGGCAAACTATCCATTCTTTTGCAGTTTTTATATTATCTTTGCTGAAGCCAATTAGGAACATATATGTGGAAGGGTTAGGCTTGTGAAACCCGTTGAACACTTTGGGGTTCTTAGAACTAGAAAACATACAATTTTCAGATTAAAAAAATCGCAAGAAAACGGGGCAGAATAAATAATGAAAGTTTTATGACAAAGATGTTTTAATTTATTTAAGTAAACGTTTTATATAACTGTCCCATTAAAAACAGCAATAAAGAAAACAACAATTGGTCAAGAACGGCTCTAAACTATCTGAGAGAATTGCTTTGCATTTAAAAGCAACCAGCTAATTTTGTGTATCCATATAAAATATACAGATATATACTCATAATTATGAAATGTCACAGTTTGAGGTTACCAATGGTGCATGCGGTAAGGAAACTTATGAATGTCTCGGATAAGCTTATGGATTAATAAAAAAAAAAAAAAACACTTTAGAGAGAATTCTGGGAAATTATATTTCTCCTCTTGTTAATAGCAGCATTCCATATATGGATGTTTAAACCAACACTAAACCCAAATTTTTTTCTTTCTTGATTCTGACTGAGCATGCAATTTTAAGCGACTTACTTATTTACTCCTATTATCAATTTTTCTAAATGTAGCCACCAATAAAGCAAGCGCCTATCCAGGATGCTGAACCTAAAATGGGCCGGCTCCTAAACTTTACACTTCTGCTTTTGCAAATAAAGATAACAAAAGAACGAAGACAGTTGATAATAGGAGTAAATTAGAAAGCTGCATGCTCTATCTGAATCATGAAAAAAAATATATAAATTTAGATTTAGTATCCCTTTAAGTCAGCTCTAACCAGCAAGTAATAATAACTTCTACCCTTATGGATGTGTGAAACAGTGCAATTCTCTAACCAGCATTATGAAGGCAATCGTGCTTGGACCTTACCTGTCTCTGGGAACATCTAGTGCTGTGTTATAGTCTGGAGGACCTCCAGGGAACATGTTAAATAGCAAGTGATTTGTACCACGGTCCCATCTAAAAATTAAAAACACACACATATATTAAACAGTTACATCAACAGAAATAAACAAAAACCTAAAAGCACACATCTCTCTGACCCCATTTAAAGCACAGATGTAGTTACTGCATGGGTTTTGAATGCCTTGCGAGCCGGCGTGTTATATGTCTGTGGTTTAATTAATTTAATTAATAACATATGCTTAAGATATATTTATGCCACTTAAAGGTGTAAAGTTCACACTATCACCATCGTCTAGTTTAAAGGGACATTGCAGCCAAAAACGGAATCTATAAATCTATCTGATGCATTTTAGTTTTGAATAGAAGCTATAGCTGTTGCAAGTGTATTTAAGTATGCACCATGCACCAGCATTTTAAACACAGCACTTGGTCAGAGCCTAAGGTGCTTGTACCACCTGGTAATGACTCAATTTGTTTATTGCTGACATGATACAAGCCCCACTGGTATTCTGAGCCACTGCAGTATTAAAAATGCTGGTACACTGAGAATATTTAGCTATGCTTCACATGCACGTGCACGTGCACAGAAAAATGTTTACACTAAAACAGTGATAACTTTTACTAGAAGTATTTTTGCCAGTACATCTAGATCGTAATTATGTTTCTGTTCAAAGAGGTCATTCATTTCTGTGCATTTAAATGTTGCCAGGAATGTCCCTTTCAGTGACAGACTGCATTGCAAGATGTTGCACACCTGGGAAGCTGAGCCAGAGCTTGAGCGGTCTCCTTAATCCGCAGACTATTCTGGTTCAGCATATCAATTGAAGGCAAGAACAGACAAGCCCGATTAACATCCTCTGTGTAAAAGTCACTCTGAGAAACAGCACGGAGCAGCTCATTGTATTCATAGGAAATGGTGTTGCCCACAGACCCTCCGTAAACATCAGTGTATTTCTTTAATGGGTAGATGTACACTTTGACTTTGTTCTTCGGGTTGAAGCCGCAGCGGTATACATCGAAGCAGGTGTGCATCCTACAGCTCAGATCCCCTCTCTCAGGCAACGGACTGTCTTCTGGGAGTCTCACGGCTGGTACTTCATGAACGCTCCTTTTTTCCATAGTCCAATCACTAGACGGCTCTATGGTATGAGGCCAGAACTGGAACATTCCAGTAGCAATGAGGCCCAAAAGGACCACAGAGAACAGAGCAATATAGTAAACACGGTGTTTGGACTTCATCCTGGGGATGAGGACAGGACCCCGTGCGTTGTACTTGACTGAAGCGCACATCTCCTCCCCAGATTCTGTGCTGCTAGTGAGAAAAAGGAAAAAGCTCTTATCAGATAATAAATAACTGAAGTTTCTTTCTGACAAAACAGCCTGATTGTTGCTATGGTGCATATCAAGCACACACCACACAGCATAAGAAGGTTCACAACATTTGTATACGATTCAGTGACAAATAAAAAGCACATTTTCATATTCAGCAATGCCAATTTTCTAGCAAATCTTGGATATATGGTTGTTTTATTATTTGTTTTAAAGTGTTTCCTGGAAAAACTAGCAAGGAATATAGACATAGCCCTTCAATGAACACACACAGATGGCCCCTGCTGTACGGTGGTACAAGTGTACAAATAGGACAGATATATTGGGATTGTGTGTTGCACACACAGTCATTTATTTTTGTTGTGTTTAAAATGACTATAAATGTCATGTTCCCATAGACGGTGCAGAAATAACATGAATAAGCTAAAAATATTGCAGTCTATAATGTATTGGTACTCATAAAATAAGTGGACATTTACAAATTGTACAACTAAAGTACCATTACATTCAGTATAATTGCATTTATAAAAATAGTCATAATAAGAACTGTGAATTTTAAATGAGTATAAGATTATTTTTATCTGACAAATTTCAGTAAATTAAATTTTCCTTCCTTCTGCATCATGTGACCGCTATCAGCCAATCACAAAATGCATATATAATGTGAATTCATTTGCATGCTCAGTAGGAGCTGGTGTGTCAGAAAGTGTGCATAATAACCCCTTAAGGACCAATGACAGAATTATACCATCATGAAACAATTGAGCAAACTGAATGTACATTTTCATCAATGTGTGCCCGGTTTTTAAAAATATTTTTAAAAACAGGGGCACTTTCATTGATGAAAATTAACATTGCCCTGGATTTGAAGAAATACTTACCTTTTACTCCTGCAAACCCGGATCGCTGATCTCAGCCTCAGTTCCTCTGTACTGACGTCAGAAATGACAAAACCGGCTTCCTCCAATCATGGCTTGCACCCCAGAGCGTCCAGCTCGTAATGCCCGGCTGTGATTGGAGGAAGCCAGTTTCGTCAGTGCTGTGGTCTACAGCAGGAAGAAGAAGGAGGGGGGTCGTTGATCCGGCTTTGCAGAAGTTAAAGGTAAGTATTTCTACAAATCCGGTGCAATGTAAATTTTCATCAATGAAAGTGCCTCTGTTTTTCAAAGTATTTTTAAAAACCGGTCACTTATTGATGAAAATTGAGCTTCACTTTAAGGGGTTAAAAGTTTGTGCATATTGTTTATTGTGTGATAGCAGTAAATTAGAAAGTTTAATTTTGACTTTACTGTCTCTTTATTCAGTAAACTGTGAGACAACTTTTGATCAAATTTTTAAAAGCTCAAATCAACAAAATATTTTTCTTCCCCATCCCAAGCAAAGGAAAGTTTGACAAATGTATTAAAAAGGGGCATAAAAATGCAAAAGATGAATGCAACATTGCACTAAAAATGCTTTGTGTTTCACCTCTGCAAAGGATAAGCTCTAGAAGGGTAATACACTATTGTGACCTAGCTGAACACATCTGGTGAGCAAATGACAAGAGGCATATGTGCATAGCCACCCATCAGCATCTAGCTTCCAGTAGTGCACTGCTGCTCATGAGACTATCCAAGTATACTTTATTAAAAGTACTTTTAATAAAAGAAGTTAAATAAAACGTATCTTAACATTATATGCACTTCATTTAAAGTGAATGTAAATTTTAATGCTAAAGTGTCCGGTTTTTAAAAATTTGATTAAAAAACAGGGGCACTTTAATTCATCAAAATTTACATTTCACTCCTGTTGTGAAAATACTTACCTTTTAATCTTGACAGCCGCGCAAGCTTCTTCCTACAGAAATGACGGATCGGTCATCCTCCAATCACAGCTCCCCCCACCCAGGGGAATCAGTGTCTGATTCAACGCCATGATTGGAGGAAGCCAGATTCCTCCAGAGGCTTTGCGACGGGCAGATGAAGCGATGCAGCGGCTGTCAAGATTAAAAGCTAAGTATTTTCACAACACGAGTTTAATGTAAATTTTGATGAATTAAAGTGCCCCTGTTTTTAATCGAATCTTTAAAAACCGGGCACTTTATCATCAAAATTTACATTCACTTTGATCACAAAAGTTAAAATTTTGAATTTTATGTCCCTTTAATCCTACAGCCAATGTTGGTGTTTGTAGTGTTTGTGTAGAAAGATGTGGTGTATCCCACAGCAATACACTAAAGATGAGTCCTTGAAGCGATGGTAAACTTGAAATGTTTTAAAATCAGGCCCGGAATCTAAGCGATATTTTAGATGGACTTTAATTGATCACTTCTAATAAAGATGCGCTTTAACTTACTTTTTAATCCAGCCGTGCCATTCTCATATCCCGCGCTCCAACCGCCCACTTCAAAACTCATTCTTTGTGCACTAATGGTTTGAACTGTTATCCAATCGGCGCTCTAGCCGTATGGCCCTTTTTTTTGTAGCTAGAGCAGCGATTGGAGAATAATTCAAACTGTTAGCTCATAAAAAATATGACTGAAGTGAGCGGCCAGAGTGCGAGGTATTAGAATGGCACAGCTAGATTAAAAGGTAAATTACAATGCATCTTTATTAGAAGTGATCAATTATAGTCCATCTAAAATATTGCTTAGATTCTGGACCTGGTTTTAAAACATATAAAGTTTACCATCACTTTAATACATTTTATTGTAGATATGAAGGAAATCACACAATTTATCTAGAAAAGTTCCTTACAATTCAAAGGAAATTCAGCAGACAAAACATTTTGAAAAACTCTTTAGCTGAAATAATATTTATATATTATTTATCTGTCTGTTCAATAGACTTTGCACACAAATAAAAAATAATGGTGCTTACAATAGGTTTACAAACAGTACATACACTTCTATCCTAAGTAGCCTGTCACAGACACATTTTTGCATTAAATCACAAGACTTAAAATCAATACAAAAACAAAATTAAAACATTAGGCCAATGATATTGACGTGGATATACATAGAATCATCATAAAACCTATTTGTTTTGGCCGCTGACCAAACAACCTTTTGGACATAAAAATAAATGCCTAAGCATGGGTGTATTTCCAGTTTAAAAAGGGATTGTCTAATTAAAAATGCTTATTGTTTAAAATTAGATAGTTCCTTTATTACCCAGTTTTGCATAACCAACACACATATTAATACACTTTTTACCTCTGTGATTACTTTGTATCTAAGCCTCTGCAGATGGCCCCCTTAATTCAGTTTTTTTGACAGACATGCATTTTAGCCAATCAGTGCTCTCATAAATAACTCCAAGGGAGTGAGCACTATGTTTATCTATATGGTACAGATTAACTAGCGCTGTCTATCTGAGAAAAACTGTCAAAATGCACTGAAATAAGAGGCGACATTCAAGGGCTTAGAAATTAGCATATGAGCTTACCTAGGTTTAGCGTTCAACAAAGAATAACCAAGAGTACAAAGCAAATTTGATGATAAAATTGTAAGCCCTATCTGAATCATGAAAAGATCATTTTGACTAGTAGACCGTCAAGTAAGTAAGTGATATTTCTATGGGTTAACCAGTTTTTGAAATACTGATTTAATATGTATATACGTTACGGGTAAAGTCAGAAATCTGGGTAATCCCAGGATAACCCGGGTTAAATGGACATTACCCAAGCGGCTGTGGGTAAAGCCTGATGTACCGTAATTCCCCCATCTCCACTATTTCTTTTGCCTCCACTTGGGGGATTCAAGGAAGGCCACTCGCCGATTCTCTGGCATCCACCCCAAGTGAACCTTGGGAAATGAGGTGCAGCGGCAAAAAAAATAGTGAAGATGGGGGAATTATAGTGCATGCTATATATGTTTCATGCAGTGACTCTGCACTCTGAGGGGATTTATGACTATACATCGGGCGTAACCCACAGCAGCTTGGGTAATGTCCCTTTTACCCGGGTAACCCTAGGTTTACTCAATATCTGACTTTACTCGTAACATATACATTACTAAAGTAATTTCATAAAATTAATGAATGAAAAAAAAGCCAGTAACAAAAGATGGTCAAGGCTTAACAGCCTGTGACTGGTTCCATTTAATGTCACCTACTGCTAGAGGTCCAAACACATAAAACTCTTTGTTGACAGAAGAGTCTTTTGAGAGCGAGTTGTAAAGATGTGGGAAGCACTATTGGATTGGAATGGATTAGATTAGGACAGAAGAGTCTTTTGAGAGCGAGTTGTAAAGATGTGGGAAGCACTATTGGATTGGAATGGATTAGATTAAGTTTGATATTTGTAATTTCCTCGACATAGATAACAGCAAGCTTGTGGATTTTATAAATACCAGAAGGCAGGGGTCAACCAATCTGTTTAAAATTTAGGAGTCAGACAAACTTTTAGGAGCCACACAGCGATATTTTATTATACATATATGGAGAATAACCTAAAAAAAGTTAGGAGCCAGGGGTAAAGTTCTAGTAGCCAGTGACTCCCTGGGCCCTGGATTTGTCGAGCCCTGCCCTTAGGGAAACATTTCCTTTGTATGACAATTATATCAAAGTTGGCATAATACAGCAACACCTTTTTTAACTTGTAAAATGCCTCGGAGAATTACAAAACATTGCTTTGCAACTTATTGTAGCCAGCCCTGCCATTCAACAGAGGTAACTAACTGAAGTTACTGCACTTTCATGTCATTAAGATGGATGAGGAGCAACATTCCAGCATCATGATAGGGGAAATATTTTTATACAGATAATGTACAGGCCCATAACAATATGGCAGCTATTTTGATGCATATGATATTGTGGCCATAAAAAGCCACATGTATACCAATATTAGAGGAGCACATACTGTGTTTATACACTGTAGCAAGTGCCAAAAAGACTAATCAATTTACTAGAGCACTTGTAATCCATTTAAAGCATGTTACACATTCAGATCATATACTATTTCTACATTGATCTCAAAGGTTGTCTGAAGTATTATGAATTGCTCTTGATGCTATAGAAAGGTGTGAACTGCACATCCACGTGTTTCAAATGTTATCATGGGAGTCTATATAAGATATTCATATAAATTATACGCAAAATAGCAGCATGAAAAAAATAAACCCTACTGATTGCCATACAAGGATACACAAGTAAGAGCTAAAGCTTCCTATAGCACTCAATAAGAAATCGATGCCCATGATAAGTATATACTAGATAATATTGGGATATCTTAAGGTATAAAGAGATCTCACCTCTCCCCGGCCCCCTCCGGGCTCACAGCTGATAACCCATCACAGTGTTACAACCGGAAGTAACCTCAGCATAAGTCGGAAGCACAAACTGATACACAGCAGTGGGGCTAAGCGAGTACCCTACAGTTCATAAGCATAGAGTAGAAAGCGTGATAGAGCGCCCAGTCATAACCATAGAGTGTAGATTTATGGTGAGATAGAGCGGCAAGTGTAACTGTAGTGTCCGCATAAATAAAGAGCGCCGCCGAAGCATAATCACAGCAATTGTTCCCTCTGTTGCAGTCGTTCTCCGTCTCCTCTCCTCCAGTTATTACCTATCAATGCCCCTCTCCATCTCCATCCAGTTATATTCTCCCCGCTTGTCCTCCCTCCATCTATTATATTTCACTATTTCCTTCGGTTTTTACCTTCAAGGAAAATACCGGTCAAAATCAGTGCCTTTCAATTTTGGGTAGTATATTTATGCAATAAACTTATGTTAGCAACAAATGTTATCAGTAAACGTTTCCAGTGAGAGCATGTGCACACGAAGCTGGCATTGCCCTGCCTTGTATCATATAAAGTGAGTTAGTGCTGTGTAATACAAGGCATCGCTGGCTGTCAAGATAATATATATATGATTACCGTGCACACGCACAGTGAATGATCTCAGTAAAAACTGCTACCTTATGTAAATCATGTCTGCTAATATAAGTTTATTATGACTTGAATTTAAATTATCTATTTCATTTCTTCTTATTCATCCCTCCAATTACCACCTCCTTGTTTTCTCTCAGATGTTACTGCTCATCCTCCCAGTTATTGCTTCAGTATCTCCCTCTATAGTTATAACCTTTCATCATCTGTGCTTTTCTGCTTCCAGTACCTCTTACCCTCCCTCCCAAAATGTTCTCTAGATGTGATTCACCCCTCTATTACCTTTTATTCAAACTCTCCCAAACCTACCAACTTTGTGCATATTTCATACATTGCCTAAATGTGCATGTCTGCTAATGTTACAGGCATAATTCTATTATAATAAAATATAGTAATTTGTCTCTGTCTCTTTTAGTTTATAGTGGAACATTAACATATTGTTGTAATCTGTGGCTCAATCATTTTTTTAATAGACGATCCAGGGACATTTAAAATCAGTTATTACCTCACATTCTCCATGTCTCATTACCTCTACTCCTGATATACCCCTCTATTTCCTACCTCTTATAATGTTCTAAATTTCCTCATCTCTCATTTTCTTCTTGCAGCTAATTTGTGAGCTGGCATCTGCTACTTGTTGATCCTGAAGAGGAGCTAAAAGTACTATGCAAGCCATAAAGTGTTACCCTGCCGATCCACTTTATCAGATGGCAAAGTAAAATTGTGTTTTGAATTATACAACTATAGCAAGACCATCGCCTAGATTTAGAGTTCTGCGTTAGCCGTCAAAACCAGCGTTAAGGGGTCCTAACGCTGCTTTTTACCGCCCGCTGGTATTTAGAGTAAGTCAGGAAAGGGTCTAACGCTCACTTTCCAGCCGCAACTTTTCCATACCACAGATCCCCTTACGCCAATTGCGTATCCTATCTTTTCAATGGGATCTTCCTAACGCTGGTATTTAGAGTCTTGGCTGAAGTGAGCGTTACACCTCTACCGACAAGACTCCAGCCGCAGAAAAAAGTCAGGAGTTAAGAGCTTTATGGGCTAACGCCGGTTTATAAAGCTCTTAACTACTGTGCTCTAAAGTACACTAACACCCATAAACTACCTATGTACCCCTAAACCGAGGTCCCCCCACATCGCCGCCACTCTAATACATTTTTTTAACCCCTAATCTGCCGACCGGATACCGCCGCCACCTACATTATCCCTATAAACCCCTAATCTGCTGCCCCTAACACCGCCGACACCTACATAATATTTATTAACCCCTAATCTGCCCCCCCCCCCACGTCGCCGCTACCTACCTACACTTATTAACCCCTAATCTGCCGACCGGACCTCGCCGCTACTATAATAAATGTATTAACCCCTAAACTGCCTCACTCCCGCCTCGCAAACCCTATAATAAATTTTATTAACCCTAATCTGCCCTCCCTAACATCTGCGACACCTAACTTCAAGTATTAACCCCTAATCTGCCGACCGGACCTCGCCGCTACTCTAATAAATGTATTAACCCCTAAAGCTAAGTCTAACCCTAACACCCCCCTAAATTAAAGGGACTGTAAACACTTGCTAAATAAAAACTTATACTGTTTAATTATCAGCTATTATTATAAAAAATAATCTTATGCAGAGAAAAAGCGCAGTGGAAGCGTTAAAAACATTTATTTTATTGATTCACAAAATACCCTTTTCTGGCCGCCTATCTAAGAAACCTTTTTTTCCTACTTCTTCGTCATAGCCCCTGCATCCAACTGCCGTTCGAACGTCCGTCTTCTCCTTTCCTCACAGCGTGCGTTCCCTCTTGACATGCGCATGCGCAGTGACATCCTTAGTTCTGCCTTATACAGAATCGCAATGCTTCGTCGTGCATTGCGATTCTGTGTGTCTGATAGAGCGGTGAGTCACTCCTACAGACGAACGAGCAACATGATTAACATTTCAATTACTATACTTATATATTTTTGAAACGTTCAATATATGATGAAATATATTAAACCCTAAAAAAACATATTTGCCAAAATTCTGATTTGCGCAGGCGCAAGGTTACACATAACGCGCGCTCCGGGTATAGAGATGGGAGGAGGAAGTGTCTGTATGACGTAAGTGCCCTGCAGCGCTGACTTTGATATAGATTTTACTCAGGCTGCATGGGCGGACGGAGCGGTAAATAAGATGTAAAGAAAAAAAGTGAGTTTTATTTGCTTCCGCAGCGCTTACACTCTGCACAATATAATAATTATATTACATTTCTACTTAAAAATTTATATGGTGGGTAAGAAATAAGAAAGTTTACAGTCCCTTTAAATATAATTTTAATCTAACGAAATAAATTATTTCTTATTAAATAAATTATTATCCAATCAGCCAATCAGATTGAGCTCGTATTCTATTGGCTGATCGGAACAGCCAATAGAATGCAAGCTCAATCTGATTGGCTGATCCAATCAGCCAATCGGATTGAACTTGAATCTGATTGGCTGATTCAATCAGCCAATCAGATTTTTCCTACCTTAATTCCGATTGGCTGATAGAATCCTATCAGCCAATCGGAATTCGAGGGACGCCATCTTGGATGACGTCATTTAAAGGAACCTTCATCCGTCGTTAGTCCGTCGGTGAGGAAGGATGGCTCCGCGTCGGCTGCTTCAAGATGGACCCGCTCCGCTCCGGATGGAAGAAGATAGAAGATGCCGCCTGGATGAAGACTTCCGACCCTCTGGAGGACCTCTTCTGGCCGGATAGGATGAAGACTTCGGACCCTCTGAAGGACCTCTTCTGGCCGGATAGGATGAAGACTTCGGACCCTCTTCTGGACGGATCGGTGATACCCGGCTGTGTGAATACAAGGTAGGGAGATTTTCAGGGGCTTAGTGTTAGGTTTTTTAAGGGGGGTTTGGGTGGGTTAGAGTAGGGGTATGTGGGTGGTGGGTTGTAATGTTGGGGGGGGTATTGTATGTTTTTTTTACAGGCAAAAGAGCTGATTTCTTTGGGGCATGCCCCGCAAAAAGCCCTTTTAAGGCTGGTAAGGTAATAGAGCTGTTAACTTTTTATTTTAGAATAGGGTAGAGCATTTTTTTATTTTGGGGGGCTTTGTTATTTTTTTAGGGGGCTTAGAGTAGGTGTAATTAGTTTAAAATTCTTGTATTCTTTTTTTATTTTTTGTAATTTAGTGTTTGTTTTTTTTGTAATTTAGTTTAGCTGATTTAATTGTAGGTAATTGTAGTTAATTGATTTAATTTATTTATTGATAGTGTAGTGTTAGGTTTAATTGTAACTTAGGTTAGGATTTATTTTACAGGTCATTTTGTAATTATTTTAACTAGGTAGCTATTAAATAGTTAATAACTATTTAATAGCTATTGTACCTAAATAAAATAAATACAAAGTTGCCTGTAAAATAAGTATAAATCCTAAAATAGCTACAATATAATTATTCGTTATATTGTAGCTATATTAGGGTTTATTTTACAGGTAAGTATTTAGTTTTAAATAGGATTAATTTATTTAATAAGAAATAATTTATTTCGTTAGATTAAAATTATATTTAACTTAGGGGGGTGTTAGGGTTAGGGTTAGACTTAGCTTTAGGGGTTAATACATTTATTAGAGTAGCGGCGAGGTCCGGTCGGCAGATTAGGGGTTAATACTTGAAGTTAGGTGTCGCAGATGTTAGGGAGGGCAGATTAGGGTTAATACTATTTATTATAGGGTTTGCAAGGCGGGAGTGAGGCGGTTTAGGTGTTAATACATTTATTATAGTGGCGGTGAGGTCCGGTCGGCAGATTAGGGGTTAATAAGTGTAGGTAAGGTAGCGGCGACGTTGGGGGGGCAGATTAGGGGTTAATAAATATAATATAGGGGTAGGCGGTGTTAGGGGCAGCAGATTAGGGGTACATACGTATAATGTAGGTGGCAGCGGTGTACGGAGCGGCAGATTAGGGGTTAATAATAATATGCAGGGGTCATCGATAGCGGGGGCGGCAGATTAGGGGGTTAATAAGTGTAAGGTTAGGGGTGTTTAGACTCGGGGTTCATGTTAGGGTGTTAGGTGCAGACTTAGGAAGTGTTTCCCCATAGGAAACAATGGGGCTGCGTTAGGAGCTGAACGCTGCTTTTTTGCAGGTGTTAGGTTTTTTTCAGCCCAAACTGCCCCATTGTTTCCTATGGGGGAATCGTGCACGAGCACGTTTTTCAAGCTGGCCGCTACCGTAAGCAACGCTGGTATTGAGAGTTGAAGTGGCGGTAAATATGCCTGTACGCTCCCTTTTTGGAGCCTAACGCAGCCCTTCAGAGAACTCTAAATACCAGCGTTATTTAAAAGGTGCGGGGGGAAAAAAACACGCGTAGCTAACGCACCCCTTTGGCCGCAAAACTCTAAATCTAGCCGCATGTTTGATAACTTGTACACATACCTACAACTATCATACTAGGGGGTAGATTTATTCAAAGTCGAGCGGACATGATGCACTGTAGCGAATCATGTCTGCTCGACCTCGCGAAATGCTTGCGCAATGCCGCCCCCCTGCTTACTTGCAACCAATCGGACCCTAGCAAGGGCTGTCAATCATCCTACTCAAAAGGAGCAACCTAACATTTGCAGACCTTTATCGTTATTTGAAATCCTTTGATACTTCTTGCAGGTTACCTGTGGGGGTTCTGTTTCTAACCTACAAACTGCTTATAAGTCTTATAAGAGTGACTCCCATCACCTCACATCCTATGTTGGGAAGTGGGGGGACAAACTGCAGTTACACAACTCAGAAAATGATTGGGTAACAATATTTAAAAGGTAATTCTCCTTCTCAGTTAGTGTATCCCAGATGAACTTTAAAGGGATATGGAACCCACACATTTTCTGTTGTGATTCAGACAGAACGTACAATTTAAAAAAAAAGTTTCCAATTTATCCCTATCATCAAATTAGCTTAATTCCTGTGATATTCTTTGTTAAAGAGATACGTAGGTAGGTGTCCGGAGCACTATATGTCAGTAAATAGGGCTCTTGCAAATGGATAACATTCTTGCAAAACTGCTGCCATATAGTGCTCAGGAAATGTGCACGCTCCTGAGCTTATGTCTGCTTTTCAACAAAAGAATCAGAGAAAACAAAGAAACTTTGATAATAGAAGTAAATAAGAAAGTTGTTTAAAATGACATGCTCTATCTGAATCATGAAGGAAACATTTTGGGTTTCATGTCCCTTTAAAGGGATAGGAAAGAAAACATTAAACTTGCATGACTCAGAGCATATCATTTTAAGACACTTAAATTCACATCTATTTTTAAATGTGCTTCGTTCTCTTGGTATCCCTTGTGGATAAAGAATACGCACATATGCTACACTAGTGGGAGGTAGCTTCTTGTTGGTGCCTTCACTCATTAGTCTCTAGTGATTGGCTAAATAGATGTGTTCAGCTAGCTGCCAATGTTTCTCCAGCAAAGGATAACAAGATACTGAAGCAATTTTGATAATATAAGTAAATTGGAAAGTTGATTAAAATTGTATGTTCTACTTGAATCATGAAAGAAAATGTTGGAGTTTCCTGTCCCTTTAAGTTGCTTTGTCCATGGTATCTGACTCCATCTAGAGTAGCTGTACTATTCCCTACATCACAATCTGTATGTTGGAGTGAGTATGGCAGGTATATGGTCGCATTGCCCCCTCATAAGCCTTTCTGGGTTACTGTAAGAAAAGAAATGAAATGGGTACAGAATATATTAATAACATTAGACCCGACAATGCACTAAACTGTGTTTATCACTCTACATTATTAAAGAATATGAAAAAGTATTCCCAGCCTGAAATAATTGTCACAAGGTGTCACAACCATGATTTTATTAGAGAAATATCTCCGCCCTGTAACAAAACAGACGGATGATTATTATTCTAATACATTTATATGGGGTGACTATATAACAACCTTATAACTCTTTTCCTGATTTATCTCTCCTGTTTATTGTCTTCTCTACCCTCTTCGTTGCTTTTGCTGGTTCATGCAAACAGTAATACAGTGAGCTTTAAACTGGTGACAATAACTAATCTTCCTTTTGTAGCTTCTGTTGTGTACATCTCAGTCATTGTGAGAAATATGGACATTTGAAAGATCTCCTTTTTTAATCTTTTCAGAGAGATTAAAGGGACACTGAACCCAATTTTTTTCTTTCATGATTCAGATAGAGCATTTAATTGTAAGCAACTTTCTATATAACTCCTATTATCAAATTTTCTTTGTTCTTTTGCTATCTTTATTTAAAAAGCATGAATGTAAACTTACAAGACGGCCCATTTTTTATTCAGAACTTGGGTTCTGAACTATTCAGCACTACTCAGGGTGCTAAACCAAAATGGGCCGGCTCCTATGCTTACATTTCTGCTTTTTCATATAAAGATACCAAGAGAATGAAGAAAAATTGATAATAGGAGTAAATTAGAAAGTTGCTTAAAATTAAATGCTCTATCTGAATTATGAAAGAAAAAAATGTGGGTTCAGTATCCCTTTAATGTTATAATGTATGTTTTAAGATGTTAAAGGAACATCCCAGTCAAAATTTAAATGCACATATATGAATTACATCTTTGAATAGAAACATAATTACAATATACATGTATTAGCAAAAATGCTTCTAGTTAAAGTTATCACTGTTTAAGTGTTTATTTTTATGCACATGTATGTGAAGCATAGCTAGATATTCTCAGGGCACCAGCAGTTTAAATGCTGCAGCTGCTCAGAGTGCCAGTGGGGCTTGTATCATGACAGCCATTAACAAATTGAGTCATTACCAGATGGTACCAGCACCTTAGGCTCTCTGAGCAAGTGCTGCGTTTAAAATGCTGGTGCACGGTGCATACTTAAATACACTTTTGAAACAACTATTGCTTTTATTAGAGGCATTTTTGCTAATACAAGTATATTATAAAAATGCTTCTATTCGAACATTCTAATGAATCCATGTTGATTCCAGTTTTGGCTGGAATGTCCCTTTAATTTTCCTGTTTGAAGTGTTGTAATTGTTTCTTAAACATTTAATAAAACATTAAAAATAGTACTATGTAAGCACTGCTCTTAAAGGGTCATTAAACTGCTAGGTACAACTAAGTAGCAGGGTTACTACTAAGCATGCTATTCATTTTCCTTCTGTGCTGGTAGCTTGAAAGCCATTCTCTTCTACAAATCCATCACAGATACCAGCTGGTGAAGCTGTGCGTCGCAGGGCGGCACCATCTTGTAACACACATATTCTTGCAGACTGCGACAGAAGTGGTGCACATTCACACAGTAGTGATGTTGGAAGCTTTTTAAAAGCCCTCAGGAATAATATAAAGCAGTGGAGCCACTGCAAAAAATGTACAGCTCCTGCTCTGTATTGTGGGAGTGATACTGAAGTTCATAATTAAGCTTGTCACAGGGTGCGAGAATACAGATGGCAGCTCCTACTGAGTAGTAACTACGCTATTGCAGTTGTGTCCAGCCGTTTAATGTCCCTTTAATTCATCCCTCTTGTTGACACACAGTAATCGGGTGTGAAGTGTTAAACGACTATTAACCCTTTGATGCAGACAAATTGAAATCCCACAATCGTGCAATGATGATTTCAATGATGGGATTGGGTCCCTATGACGCTAGGAACGCCCTCCAGACCACAATCCCATCCTGGAAGCGCCGTTGGCTTTAGGACAGCCAAACGGCTAGGACGTTCTATTCCGTCCTAACGGCACTAAAGCCTGACCTGCTTAGGACGGAATAGACTGTCGTAATGGTCTTAAAAGGTTAAAAACAGTAGAATTGCATAATCAACAAGTGAATAATAAAAGGCAAATACAATAGCACTAATGTGGAAATGTAGCCAAATTTAGCAGGTTCCTGCCAGGTGGAGAAATAACAAAGACCAGACCAAAATATTCTGACAACGGTTAACTCTTTACAGGCTGATCTTTTATTTACTGCTAGCAGGACTTCACTTACAGACTAACAAACACAGGGACAGTAAGATTTTGCTACGTGTGACAGATTATATACCTCTTATTATGCTACTGATAAGAAGAGGGGGGGACTTCCGGGCCGCGGCCATGCTTGGACACAAAATTTTGAGCTGCTACATCAAGTTAATATCTCGATTTGGAATCTACATCTGGACTTTATTTTTATAGCATATTGAATTACAGAAGATTTCCTCTCAACAGATACCTTTCTTTTCAGGATTGCTGCCTGCTTTCAAAATCCGGAGCTTTTTTCCTGAGGTTTAGGCCTCAACAGAAACCCCCCCAGTGATTTCCCTATTGGACTTCACTGTCGAGCAGTGCCGTATGTGCACTGATTTATAATAATCTCAGATACCTGCACAAAGCTAGTCTTAGAGGTTGACAATGGAGACTGCTACATATATTTTAACTGAATTGAACCGTTTACTCGAAGACTACAGAGTTAAATTCGAGGAGACGTTACAAATGGCGCCTAACCCTGTTAGTGTTTGCCCCTCTGAAAAATGTCTCCAAGCGGGGCCTGTTTGTTTGGAAGAGGAGAGAGACGGAGCTTCTTATCCCCAGTACATACTACCAGTTACTGGACAGCCCTATCCACCCATGGAGGCAATCTGCAATACCAGGGATAATATAGCGCAGAGGGGGACTCAAGGCGGCTCTATAATCAAGGGTGGCTCTGCTCATACAGTAGGGTCACAAGCTATGATACTAGCAACAAATGGGACTGCAGCCAACGTCTCTACCAGACCAAAGATGAATAACTAGCTGCTAGCACTCACACTACCTGAACCGGAGGACCCATTCCCTGGGTGTGACTTTGTCGCGACTTTTCCAGTTCCCCTGCAGCTGTCTTCCGCCTCCTTGCGCACGGAGGCGCCGAGTTTGAGCCGGGATGAAGGTACTGTCTTTATGTCTCCCACGCTGCTCTGTCTTGGGTTAGACATCACAGAACCGGCTCCTAACGTACCCTTGGCATTAGTTAAAATCCCCCAATTTATCCGGGAACTGAGCTGTCTATGGGAAATCTGGTGCCGGAGATCTGCCCAGCTGGACCGCATTGGAGTGGGCTAATGGTATCATATACTCTCCCTTTTGTCCTAGTGTAATTACCTTGGGCATCCCAGTTGGAAAAAATGAAGTTGTGGACACCATGTTACAGGGTGATATTATTATAGCCCTGCCTTCCTATACCTATGCTAACAATTTGCCTGTAGAATCTAATGTAACTCTATATCAAATTGTAAACCACTGTAAAGAATAACCTATATCGATGTTAAGGAAAAGCTAGACCCACCAGGGATATCTTAGACTTAAATAAGTTACCTAAGTTCATTTGCTAGTGTTAATATGTATATTTAACGGCTATAACGGCTTTCCTCATATATACTTCCAGACATAGAGGCTATAAAGCAGTGTGTTTTCAACTGGTTCATCCACATAATACTCCCTTTGTAGGGTCTTCTATATTACAAATTGAAATGTTGCTAATTTCCCTGTCTCTGCAGCACCGCATCCAAAGGGATATGGGACTCGCTTATTCTCTAAAGTTTGTTATAGGCACAAAATATATTTTTATACACTATGTTACCAGGTTATATTATCCCTCCTTTGCCTCTCTAGAGCTATGTGTCCATTCTATTTATAGAACCTAATGTGCCTATATAATTAACTTGTCAGAAATGGATGTATGTAATGTATCAGTTAGCTGAGATGCCATCCCCTACTCTGTATAGAAGAACTCGAAAACGCCTCATTTACTATTAACAAAAGGGAAGGTAAATGTTAACTTATATGCATAATAGAAACCGCAGCTCTCACACTGTGTATAGTGCAGGTATCCATGTTAAAGGGACAGTCTACACCAGAATTTTTATTGTTTTAAAAGATAGATAATCCCTTTATTACCCATTCCCCAGTTTTGCATAACCAACACAGTTATATTAATATACTTTTAACCTCTGTGATTAACTTGTATCTAAGCCTCTGCAAACTGCCCCTTTACTTCAGTTCTTTTGACAGACTTGCAGTCTAGCCAATCAGTGCCTGCTCCCAGATAACTTCACGTGCACGAGCACAGTGTTATCTATATGAAATATGTGAACTAACACCCTCTAGTGGTGAAAAACTATTAAAATGCATTCTGAAAAGAGGTGGTCTTCAAGGTCTAAGAAATTAGCATATGAACCTCCTAGGTTAAGCTTTCAACTTAGAATACCAAGAGTACAAAGCAAAATTGGTGATAAAAGTAAATTGGAAAATTGTTTAAAATTACATGCGCTATCTGAATCATGAAAGTTTATTTTGGCCTAGACTGTCCCTTTAAACCTGAACCTTAAGACGTTGTACTTTGCTACTAAGCTGACATGACCATACCATTATTTATCTTTCCTACAGTTGTAATTTATTATACTTTAGACCTAGTCTATATTAAAGTTCAGGATATTAAATCTTATTTACAGGCCCAAAAGTGGCCTAACACCCTCAAACACCTCCTGCAAGTGTCATCCCTATTAGAAATGAATGCCCAAAAGTGGCTTTTATACGGTGGAGCAGATATAAAAAGGAGGTTTTACGGATAAGGGCCATGTAGTATTATAACTCATGTCTCTGGTATTGTTTAGCAGGCCAGTTTTTATTCTGTCATTATATATGTGTCTGACCTTGCTGTGAAAGTCTGTTAAATCTGAGATGTGACTCCCTTTTGTACTCTGACCTTAATTGCTGGAAATGTTTTTGTTTCAACCTCAATAAAATAAAATTTTGTGGAAAAAAAAAAAGGAGGCTGTTACAACTATGTTTCATGTCATGCCTAGCAACAATAGAGGAGAAGAATATGTGACAGGCATTAGCTTAAAGGGACATACAACCCCCAAAAATTATTTCATGATTCAGATAGAACAATTTTAAACAACTTTCCAATTTACTTCTATTATCAAATTTTCTTTGTTTTCATTTTATCCTTTGTTGAAAAGCTGGAAGGTAACTTCAGGAGCGTGCACGTGTCTGCAGTACTATATAGCAGCAGTTTTGTAACAACGTTATACATTAGCGAGAACACTAGATGGCAGCACTTTTTCCTGTCATGTAGTGCATACTACCTATCTCTTCAACAAAGAATAATGAGAACAAAGCAAATTTGATAATAAAAGTAAACTGGAAACTTTTCTAAAATTGTATTCTATATCTGAATATTGAAAGAAAATGTTTGGGTTTCATGTCCCATTAAAAATGGAGTTTCATAGAACAAAAAGAAAACATAGCAAAAGTAGGCCAAATCTGGTTAATAACAAATAATACATAACAGCATTTAGGGGCCGATTTATTATGTGTCGGGCAGACATGATCCGCTGTAGCGGATCATGTCCGCCCGGCACCGATAAATGCTGACAGCATACGCTGTCAGCATTTATTATTGCACAAGCATTTCATGTGAAATGCTTGTGCAATACCTACACCCCCCCACCCCCCGCACATTTTCAGCCAATCAGCCGCTAGCAGGGGCATTAATCATCCCGATTGTAAGACCGATGCTTCTTAAGATATGTTTCAGGGGAATCTGAAACTACAGGGGTTGACTGCAGGGTTCTTAAAAAAAATCCCAAGACCTAGTGTATTATACCACATAACTTCGCAAACCTATTTTTATGTTTGGTTTGAAAATTTCTGAAGTTACATACAACAATATAGCTGCAAGTTTTTGGCAAAGTGACTAAAATGTGTGCATACTTTATTACTGATTGTAGTCACACTTGAAAGTGTAGTAAAAGGTAATGACACACACACACAATCTGTCATACAACAAACACACAAGACACACTCTCATACAACACGCACACTCATACAACACACACACTCTCATACAACATACACACACACCACGCACACTTATACAACACACACCACACACACTCTCATACAACATATATACACACCACACACACTCTAATACAACACACACACACACCACACACACTCTCATAAAACACGCACACACCACGCACACTCATACAACACACACCCCACACACTCTCATACAACATACACACACACCACACACACTTATACAACACACACCACACACACACTCATACAACATACACACACACAAACCACACACACTCTAATACAACACATACACCATACACACTCTCATACAACATACACACACACCACACACATTCATACACCACACACACTCTCATACAACATACACACTCTCATACAACATACACCCACCACACACACTCTCATACACCACACACACTCTCATACAACATACACACTCACAAATCACGCACACTCATACAACACACACACTCTAATACAACACACACACATACACCACACACACTCTCATACAACACGCACACACCATGCACACTCATACAACACACACCACACACACTCTCATACAACATAAACACACACCACACACACTTATACAACACACACCACACACACACTCATACAACACACACACTCTAATACAACACACACATACACCACACACACTCTCATACAACATACACACACACCACACACACTCTCATACAACACGCACACACTCTCATACAACATACACACTCTCATACAACATACACACACCACACACACTCTCATACAACACACACATACACCACACACACTCTCATACAACATACACACACACCACACACACTCTCATACACCACATACACTCACATACAACATACACACACCCCACACACACTCTCATACAACATACACGCACAACACACACACTCTCATACAACACACACACTCTCATACAACACACACACACACCACACACACTCTCATACAACACACACACTCATACAACACACACAAATTCATACAACATACACACATACCACACACACTCTGTTGCGCCGCCCCGCTCTAGCTGTTGATAGGGACGCAGCGCCTCCTGTTATGCTCGTTGCCTATGGGGGGAGTCGACTCCTGTCTGCACTGTCGGCATTTATTATTGCACAAGCATTTTGTGTGAAATGCTTGTGCAATACCTACCCCCCCCCCCCGCACATTTGCGGCCAATCAGCCGCTAGCAGGGGGCATTAATCATCCCGATTGTAAGACCGATGATTCTTAAGATATGTTTCAGGGGAATCTGAAACTACAGGGGTTGACTGCAGGGTTCTTAAAAAAAATCCCAAGACCCAGTGCAATTATACCACATAACTTTGCGAACCTATTTTTATGTTTGGTTTGAAAATTTCTGAAGTAACATACAACAATATAGCTGCAAGTTTACTACTGATTGTAGTCACACTTGAAAGTGTAGTAAAAGGTAATGACACACACACACAAACTGTCATACAACAAACACACACAAGACACACTCTCATACAAAACGCACACTCATACAACACACACCACACACACTCTCATACAACATACACACACACCACGCACACTTATACAACACACACCACACACACTCTCATACAACATATATACACACCACACACACTCTAATACAACACACACACATACACTACACACACTCTCATACAACACGCACACACCACGCACACTCATACAACACACACCACACACACTCTCATACAACATACACACACACACTTATACAACACACACCACACACACTCTCATACAAAATACAAACACACAAACCACGCACACTCATACAACACACACACATACACCACACACACTCTCATACAACATACACACACACCACACACATTCATACACCACACACACTCTCATACAACATACACACACACAAACCACGCACACTCATACAACACACACACTCTAATACAACACACACACATACACCACACACACTCTCATACAACATACACACACACCACGCACACTCATACAACACACACCACACACACTCTCATACAACATACACACACACCACACACACTTATACAACACACACCACACACACACTCTCATACAACATATATACACACCACACACACTCTCATACAACATACACACACACAAACCACGCACACTCATACAACACACACACTCTAATACAACATACACCACACACACTCTCATACAACATACACACACACCACACACATTCATACACCACACACACTCTCATACAACATACACACTCTCATACAACATACACCCACCACACACACTCTCATACACCACACACACTCTCATACACCACACACACTCTCATACAATACACACACTCTCATACAACACACACACTCTCATACAACATACACACACACACTCATACAACACACACATACACCACACACACTCTCATACAACATACACACACACCACACACTCTCATACACCACATACACTCACATACAACATACACACACCCCACACACACTCTCATACAACATACACACACACCACACACACTCTCATACAACACACACACTCTCATACAACATACACACACACCACACACACTCTCATACAACACACACAAATTCATACAACATACACACATACCACACACACTCTAGCTCCGCCGCTCTAGCTGTTGATAGGGACGCAGCGCCTGCTGTTCTGCTCGTTGCCTATGGGGGAGTCGACTCCTGTCTGCGTGCGGCGATAATGTTATCGCCGCACGCTCCCTCCGTTCTTAAGCCGGTCAGGATCTCCTGTGATGCGAATCCTGCACCTATGTACAGGGAGTGCAGAATTATTAGGCAAGTTGTATTTTTGAGGATTAATTTTTTTTTTTTTTTTTTTTTTTTTTATTTTAAATAAGTTTTTATTAATAAGTGGGGTACATAAACCAAAAAACAACACAAATAGCATTTGACATAAATCGAAATGAGGTTACACGCTGTCAAGTAGAGGAGGAATGAGTTACAATCAGGAACAATGCATCTAGGATAAAACTCATAAACATAATAAAGATATTGCCTAATGCGTGCCGAATATATCTGTTGTGATGTTTTGGTCATTCTAAGGAACCATTAAAGTTTCATATTTTAATTAAAGTATCGCAGTGTATGCCATACTTAAGATGTCTGACAGTCATGTGCGAAAACTAATAGGTGTTCATAATAAATATGTATGATAGGTGGAGTGCGAGGATCTACTCTATATATCCTCACATGAAAAAGGGGGGGGGGTAGGGGAAAGGGAAGGAATCAGAGGTGGGAGGGGGGGGGGGGGGAAATTTTGTGTCTCGGTATCTCAGCTCAGTAACAGCGGGGCACATCCCGCAGGACGACTAGGGACCCAGCCAGAACAGGCCAACAATGGCCAAGGGAAGGGGGAGTTACGTAGCCAATTTAAGGAGTGTTTCCCAAGGTTCCCATATCTGACTAAAGATAGCAGATTGGTTGTGTATGCGGAAGACATAGTCTTCCATTGATTTGATGTAGTGCAAATGGTCAACCACTGCTTGCCATCGTGGGGGCTGTTGTTTCTTCCAGTTTCTGGCTATCAGCATCTTTACAGAAGTCAGCAGGTAGACCAACAGATATCTCTTATATTTCGGAATCTTTTTTATCCCTATATGCAAAAGGGCTAGGCTCGGGGCATCAGGTGTCGGGAGCTCCAGTGCTGCGCAAATCGCAGAGGTCTTAGACCAGAGCGGTCTCAGTCGATCACACGACCACCACACATGTAGTGGTGTGCCAATCTCGCCACATTCTCTCCAACACAGGGGAGAGTGGCTAGGGTATATAGTGCGAAGCTTGGTCGGCACCAGGTGCCATCTGGTAATGATCTTGAAGTAAAGTTCGTATAGAGTGACACAATGGAGAGCAGCTTTGGTTAGTTGTATAGCCCTAGACCAGTCCAACGGAGTGAAGGTCAATCCCAATTCAGTTTCCCAGGAGATCATATGCCTTGTCTTTACAAGGGTAGGGAGCCCTAGAAGAGATTGGTAGTGAGCAGTCAGGGGTTTGTATAGTTGTTGGTTAGTTTTCCATCTTATCTCCCAGATGGTGGGGGCCCTAATCTTGTCAGTCAGAAATCCCCAAGCCTTCATAAGGGATCTAAGTCTCGTGAGGTCAAAGTCTAGCTGACGAGGGATGCCAAATCTGGCTATCATATCTTGGTTTGTGAGGAGGGTTTCATTCTGGTAAAAGTCACCCAGGGAGGTAATCTCATGGGTTCTCCAGAGAGCTAGCTTGACATTAGGTAGTTCCCGTAGGAGTGACAGGACAGGATGAATGGGGGACGGATGCGGGGCTATCAATTGGTTGTGTCTCAGTTGGAACCAAGTTGTTTGGCAACCTTTGATAAGCTGGTTTGAGACTGGTATTCGAGTAGCTAAATGTTGGGGGACCCAGAGTAGGTCTGAAAGATCAATGTATGCCGGGAGGGAAGCTTGTTCTAGTTCCCTCCACCTAGTAGGAGGTAAGGTAGGTCCCCACGCTGAGACATGCGTAAGCATGGCCGCCTGATGATATAGCTGAACGTTAGGTAGGCCCAGCCCACCTCTGGTTACTGGGGCCTGCAACGTGGCTGCCGCTACTCTCTGTCTCTTGCCTTCCCAAACATATGAGTTGAATAAGGTTTGGAAACCGCGTAAGATCCGTTCTGGGACTGGGATGGGGATGCACCTCATGATGTAGGTTAATTTGGGGAGGATCATCATTTTAAGGGCAGCTATTCTGCCCATCCATGAGATTTCCTCGTATTTCTTAGACTTCAGCTTAGGGTCTAATCTCTTTAGTAGAGTTGCATAATTCTCCTGTATCACTGTGTCCTTTACATGGGACAGAAATATCCCTAAGTGTTTGATACCGATCGTAGACCACTTAAATGAATAAGACCTCCTAAGATGTCTCTGTTCCTTCTCTCCAACAAATATCGTGTAGGCCTCTGTTTTAGCGACATTAATTTTGTAGTTTGATATTTTACCAAAGGTATCAATAATTTCAAGGAGAGGGGGCAAAGAGTCTAGCGGGTTTGTTAAGAAGAGGGTGAGGTCATCGGCGAAGAGCGCTACCTTCTGCAGGGTATCATGTATCTGAAGGCCTTGGACTCCTATATTTTCCCTAATTGCCTCTGCTAGCGGCTCCATAACTAGGGCGAAAAGAAGCGGGGACAGGGGGCACCCCTGCCTGGTCCCGTTGCTAATGGGAAATTTAGGTGAACAGAAACCCAATCCTTTAACCACCGCCGTCGGGCAGGTGTAGAGGGCTGCGACAGCAGTCTGGAACACTCTGGGGAGTCCAAAACGCTCCATAGTGCAGAACATGTATTCCCACCTCACCCTGTCAAACGCTTTTTCTGCATCCAGGGACAGGGTGAGGAGGGGCAATTCCATATCAGCTGCTTCCATAAATATATTTAGGAGTCTACGGGTGTTATCAGTACCTTGCCTGCCCTGGATAAATCCCACTTGGTCCAAATGGATAAGTGAGGGTAGATGTTTTCCAAGTCTAGTTGCCAGGACTTTGGCATAGACCTTGACGTCGACATTAATTAGCGAAATTGGTCTGTAGCTCTCGCAGAACGAGGGATCTTTCCCATCTTTGGGAATGGCCAGAATGCTAGCCTCCAGGTATTCGGGAAGGAAAGTTCCAGTTTCTGCAACTTCCTGGTAGAGGCGTAGTAGAACCGGGGATAAGAGGTGGACAAGATTACGGTAGAATAGACCCGTGAACCCATCGGGGCCAGGTGCTTTATGAGGCTTCAAAGCGAGGATAGCCGCCTTTACCTCCTCTATGTCAAACGGGGCGAGTAGATCATCAACTGATTCTACATTCAAAGAAGGGAGGTTTAATTTTGCCAGGAACTGCTGGATAGCCAGTCTGTCTACCTCAATCCTTGAGGTTTCATTTTTTAAATTGTATAGGGATGTGTAATAGGCAGCAAATGCCTTCCCTATGGCTTTTGGAGAACGAACTACGCCCGCAGGTGTGGTTATCCGGGGGATTCTAGCTTGAACCGCACGGTCTCGAAGTTTACGGGCAAGTAACCTGTCAGCTCTATTCCCTTTGTAGAAATATAACTGTTTAAGTCTCACTAGATTGGCTTGGACCCGAAGCTGCTCTCTCTTGTTGATTTGTTCTCTGATGGAACCTATATGTTCAGCTAGGGTAGGCAAAGGAGCATTTTTGTTACTCAATTCGGTTTGCCTCAATTCAGCATATAATTTTGCAAGGGGGAGTTTGTTTTTAGCCTTCTGGATTGAGCTCATTTTAATAAAGTGACCCCTAAGATAGGCTTTAAATGAGGCCCACAATATTTCCTGGCTTGTGTCGCCCGTGTCGTTGAGTCTTAGAAAGTCTGAGACGGTCTCAATAATTTGAGGGATTTCTGTTTCAGAGAGAAAGTGGTCTGGGAGTTTCCAGGAGGGCCTACTGTCGGGGGGGGCGCAAGTCCAAGCATCCAACACTTACCAAATCATGGTCAGACCATGGGCACGGTCGTATACGTGGGGTGCAGAATTGGTCTAACGTCCAGGAGTCACAAAGCAAGTAATCAATCCTGGAGTAGGAGTTGTGTGGTTTAGAGTGATGGGTGTAGTCCCTGTTAGTTGGGGCGAGGCAGCGCCAGATGTCGTAGAGACCATGTTGGTACATGAGCTTGCGCAGTGCATTGGATTGAGTATTAAGGTTGCGGTCAGTAGGATAAGCTTTAGGAGTCTTTTTGTCTAAGATGGGGTCCCAAACCAAGTTCAGGTCCCCTCCTATCAACAGGTGGCCTCTCCTAACTTCACTCAATCTCCTTAGAAACTTTCTCAAAAAGGGTATCTGCTTAACGTTTGGGGTATAGATTGAAGCCAGGGTATATAAGATACCGTTTAGGGTACAAATCAAAATCAGATATCTACCTTCGGGGTCACGTTCTATGTACTCCGTAGTACAGCAGACATCTCTGTGAAGTAGGATCGCTACTCCTCTTTTTTTTTCAGTGAAAGATGCAGTTTCACATATGGGATAGTGAGCTGGGTTACGATAAGGTCTAAGTTCTTTATTCCAGTGTGTCTCTTGGAGAAAAACAATGTGTAATCTATGGGCATTCAAAAAATTGGACAGGAGACTTCGCTTGGTAGGGGAATTTAAGCCCTGGACATTCAGGGTGGCTACAGTGATAGGAGCCATAGGGTTCGCAGAGTAGAGGTCTCTTTTGGGTAGAGGAGAGGGGAGGGGGGGTAAGGAGGGAAAAGCAGGTTGCAGGAGGGGGAGTAGTTGTGGGGAAGGAGGTAGATAAGGTGTTGAAAGGAAGATAAGCTTCGCTCTCCTACTTAAGGGTAATGTATAGTGTCACAAAGACTGTCAAGACTTAGTGTGATGTGTATATTACACTATCTCAATGAGTGCTCTTGCTAGCGATAGCAAGGGAACACAACTATCAAGGTGGGGGGGGAGGCCAAGTGTGAGGCCTAACCCCAGTCAGCCATTTGTGGCTCGTGCTTCTGATCTAAACTAGCATTGGGGTTCTTCTACCGGCGTCTAATAAATCTTATTACTTGGAGTGTGTGATGGCTCAAGCATAGTAAATACATAACTCAAGATAGGTCAAGCATTGGTGAAATTCAATATACCTAAACATGGCAGTCCAACTATGAACAAATAACAATCATTGGTAAAGGTAATATGGTAAGAATGGAGCTCGTGCAAGACCCTATAACGTGGTGAAGGGAGGGCGGGGAGGACGAAGTCAGATAGTAACAAACGGTGGACCAAAGTCCAATTTCGTCTGATTACCCCCCGCATTCCCCACCACCCATAGTGTGTGGCAGCCTTTTGAGGATTAATTTTATTATTGAACAACAACCATGTTCTCAATGAACCCAAAAAACTCATTAATATCAAAGCTGAATAGTTTTGGAAGTAGTTTTTAGTTTGTTTTTAGTTATAGCTATTTTAGGGGGATATCTGTGTGTGCAGGTGACTATTACTGTGCATAATTATTAGGCAACTTAACAAAAAACAAATATATACCCATTTCAATTATTTATTTTTACCAGTGAAACCAATATAACATCTTAACATTCACAAATATACATTTCTGACATTCAAAAACAAATCAGTGACCAATATAGCCACCTTTCTTTGCAAGGACACTCAAAAGCCTGCCATCCATGGATTCTGTCAGTGTTTTGATCTGTTCACCATCAACATTGCGTGCAGCAGCAACCAAAGCCTCCCAGACACTGTTCAGAGAGGTGTACTGTTTTCCCTCCTTGTAAATCTCACATTTGATGATGGACCACAGGTTCTCAATGGGGTTCAGATCAGGTGAACAAGGAGGCCATGTCATTAGATTTTCTTCTTTTATACCCTTTCTTGCCAGCCACGCTGTGGAGTACTTGGACGCGTGTGATGGAGCATTGTCCTGCATGAAAATCATGTTTTTCTTGAAGGATGCAGACTTCTTCCTGTACCACTGCTTGAAGAAGGTGTCTTCCAGAAACTGGCAGTAGGACTGGGAGTTGAGCTTGACTCCATCCTCAACCCGAAAAGGCCCCACAAGCTCATCTTTGATGATACCAGCCCAAACCAGTACTCCACCTCCACCTTGCTGGCATCTGAGTCGGACTGGAGCTCTCTGCCCTTTACCAATCCAGCCACGGGCCCATCCATCTGGCCCATCAAGACTCACTTTCATTTCATCAGTCCATAAAACCTTAGAAAAATCAGTCTTGAGATATTTCTTGGCCCAGTCTTGACGTTTCAGCTTGTGTGTCTTGTTCAGTGGTGGTCGTCTTTCAGCCTTTCTTACCTTGGCCATGTCTCTGAGTATTGCACACCTTGTGCTTTTGGGCACTCCAGTGATGTTGCAGCTCTGAAATATGGCCAAACTGGTGGCAAGTGGCATCTTGGCAGCTGCACGCTTGACTTTTCTCAGTTCATGGGCAGTTATTTTGCGCCTTGGTTTTTCCACACGCTTCTTGCGACCCTGTTGACTATTTTGAATGAAACGCTTGATTGTTCGATGATCACGCTTCAGAAGCTTTGCCATTTTAAGAGTGTTGCATCCCTCTGCAAGATATCTCACTATTTTTGACTTTTCTGAGCCTGTCAAGTCCTTCTTTTGACCCATTTTGCCAAAGGAAAGGAAGTTGCCTAATAATTATGCACACCTGATATAGGGTGTTGATGTCATTAGACCACACCCCTTCTCATTACAGAGATGCACATCACCTAATATGCTTAATTGGTAGTAGGCTTTCAAGCCTATACAGCTTGGAGTAAGACAACATGCATAAAGAGGATGATGTGGTCAAAATACTCATTTGCCTAATAATTCTGCACTCCCTGTAAGTTATTCAATTGCTACCTATCACTGCCCAAGTATAGGTGTTACTTAGTGTTCTCCTGAGTGTTATTGTTGCTGTCTGCTGGATTGATATACTGCTGCTGAACTCTGCTTGTCTGACCACTCTGCCTGTTTACCCCTAAACTACTGGATTTATATAATGCTGCTGAACTCTGCTTGTCTGACCACTCTGCCGGTTAACCCCTTAACTGCTGGATTGATATACTATTGCTGAACCCTGCATGTCTAACTACTCTGCTTGATTAACCCATATTGCTCTGGATTGCCTCTCTGTTGCCAAACCCTGCCTGCCTGACCATCCTAGTGGTTCACCTCTGGAATGCTTTACCGTTGCCAAACCCTGCCTAACCATTCTAGTGGTTTACCTTTAGACCTTTGGACTGCCTTACTGTTGCCAAACCCTGCCTGCCTGACCTTTCTAATGGTTTACCCCTGAACTGCCTTTCACTGATTCCCTGCCTGTTGCCGCTGAAGACTATCCTGCCTGTGGTGAGTGCCGCTTACCTCATCTTGCGAACTTCCTCCGCTCTGGAATATTTCCTATCATTCCGGCTCGATGCCGGGATAAGAAGACTACTGGCCGCGTTCGGTCTGATAGTGGAATATCCCATGAGCATTACATTATACTTGGGCCATGGAGCCAAATGAGGTAGCAAGAGCAGTTTATCTTCAAGGACAGATGTTGGGAACCCATACCAAACAGTTGCAGAGTGTGGATTCCAAACTAGAGGCTATAACCACTCATCTCTCTGCACTAGTTGCAGCAAGGAATACCGCTCCTGTTGTTGTTCCGCCAGAACATTTATTTATTTAATAATAATAATAATAATTCATCCAGGCTCTACACCTGCAGTGCAGTTTTGTCTTAAAAATAAATAAATTCCATGTTAACTGCTATCTATCGCACCGCATGTGCGATAGATAGTAGTATAGGGAAAGTACTTTCCCCTTTCTGTCTGCAGTGCTTGCAGCGCTGCCCACAACCCAGTCCATAGCCTTGCTAATCGCACATCTTTCAGTGTGCGAGTGAGAGCCAGCTGTCACGTGACTCTCGCACACAGAGAGCTGTGTGTGTGGGACTGGGAGGCACACATTGGGAACTGTAGGCAGTGGCGTCACTAGAGGGGTGCGGACCACACCCGGATGACACACTCCAGGGGGTGACACCACCAGGCAGGAACTTACTGCCTACTGAAAAATATCTATCTCATAAAATATTGAGCCAGAGTGCAAAGCTTTATTAGTGGGGGTAGCAGGTCCCTGTACAACAAACACTGACACTTTCCACTTGACACAAACCCTCACTAAGCTTGCAGTGATCCCTGTGCGTGCCCGTATTTTAGTACACCGCACTCTCATGCACGTCCACTCCTTTGGCGACTGCGCACTCTCACTGTCAACGCTCCCCCAATCTGTAGACTTGCAGCGCGTCCTCGTGAGTTTAGATTGTCTCAGTGACAGGCCAGCCTTTATCGCTGTCTCCCTTGTCGGTACCGTTTGGTTTGGGACACAATGCAGTGTATGTCAGTCTTCTCCGTTTGATCATGGGGACCTTGTACTGTCGATGTTTTGCTGCCCTCTTGGGGCCTGTACTTGCTTACTACTGCCTGCTCTTGCTGGGGAGCGCCGGAAGTCCAGGTTAAACATATGGGAAGATTCTATGGGAGCATTGGGAGATGCCTGGGAGTAGGTGCAGGACGTGGGGGCGGATTAAGCTAAGCAAAATGATGGGGAGGTAAACACTGACTGACGTTAGGAACAGGTGCATGCGGCATTAAGTAGTGGGAAAGCTTCAAGAGGAGCCTGCAGGTGCAGCGTCAAACGTTCATGCTGCATTTAGGTGGTTCTGATTCAAATCCCATCACTGCCCAGCCCATGTCCCAGCTACCTCCCCCAGCACACGCTGCTCACACTTCCGGGTAGATGGAGCCGGCATTGTTTCTCCTCCTGTGTGTGTGTACCACCCAAACCGTGCACCAGTTTCCTGAGTGTGTGTGTGTGAGAGTGTGTGTGTTTATGAGTATGTGTGTCTGTGAGTGTTGTGTGTCTGTGGACAGTGATTGGAATGGTAACATAACTACATAATATACTGTGCATAAGCACAAGGTACAGTATATAGGAGCACAGTATCGAGGATATACTAATTACATAACACTGCATCTCTTTGAGCAGGCACTACTAATAATCAGAGAAACTAGAAGAATATAAATAAGTTGTTACTAGATCTCTGGTACACATTAACTATATATATATATATATATATATATATATATATATATATATATATATATATATACATATATAATTTTATTTTTTTTAAAACACATATATATATATAAACTATTTTATATAACTGGTCTGTGAACCCCCATTTGAATAACCCACGAGCCGTCACTGTCAGTCTCTGCTCCTAGTACTGCAGCTTCTTCCCCTGCTTCTGGAAGCATTCCCCGGATACCATTGCCTGACAAATATGAAGGTACTATTGATTGTAGGGGTTTTCTTAACCAATGCAGGCTGCACTTTCGTAACGATCCTCACACCTTTCAGTCTCACCAATCAATGGTCACCTTTATCATTTCCTTACTGAAAGACAAGGCCCTAGCCTGGGTCTTTCCCCTTTTGGAACAGAACGCTCCACTCCTGCATGATGCGGATGTCTTCATTTCTGCATTTTCTTCTGTGTTTGGGACTTCTGGCTGTACTTCTGCTGCAGAATTTTCTCTCCTGGATCTCTGTCAGCGCAATAGAACTGTGGCACAATTTGACATTCGCACCTTGGCACTTGAAACCACTTGGGATGGCAGTGCTCTCAAGGCAGCCTTTAGGAGGGGTCTGCATGAACGCATCAAAGATGAACTCACTTATCGTGATATTCCTTCTTCTTTGGATGACTTTATAACACTTTGTATCAGTCTGGACTCCAGGAGAGACAAGCCAAGAGAGACAGAACTCGGAGGGTCCTTCGATCCCATTCTTCTATTCATCCGGTTTCTGCAGTATCCTCTACCCCTTCAATAGCTACAGTTACACCAGTGGAGGAACCCATGGATCTCTCCTCCTTCAAACCCTCTGTCTGAAAGACAGAGAAGGAGATTGAGACTATGCTTTTATTGTGGATCTAACACCCACCAACTAAAGAATTGTGACATTCAGCCAGGAAAAGCCAATGCTTAGGGGATAACACTGGGGTACCTCTAAGCATGATCACTATTAAATCCCCTCACTCTTTTTGGATTCTGGTACCTGTTACTCTTACCTTCCTTCAGAATACTGTCCACACGCAAGCCTTCATTGATTCAGGGGCAGCTGGAAACTTTCTGGATCACTGTTTTATGATTCAAGCTGGCTTGCCTCTTCTGCTGAAAAGACATTGTCTCAAAATAACTACTCTGGATGGAACCCTCCTTGGTTCAGGGTTGATCCATTTTGAGTTAGCACCCCTGACCCTGACTGTGGGAGTCCTTCATACCGAACAGCTGCAGTTTGAGGTCATTCATTCCCCAGCACAGCCTGTCCTCCTTGGTCTTCCTTGGCTTCGTATACACAATCCACAGTTCGACTGGGCTGAAGGGCAACTGGCATCCTGGGGTACCTCCTGTTTCCACTCCTGCCTTGCTAAAGTCACTCCTCTGCTCCGCATCCCCATAGCCAGTATACAGACTTCGCAGATGTGTTTGAGAAAAAAGCAGCCGATGTGCTGCCACCCCACCGTCCTTATGACTGCAAAATCGACCTCTTTCCCGGAACCCCACTTCCTAAAGGGAGGACTTATCCACTCTCCAAAGCTGAAACCAAATCCATGGAGGAGTACATCCAAGAGAACCTAGCTAAAAGTTTCATTCAAAAAGAAAAAGAAAAAAGCAAGCTCAACTATAATAAATCAAATACACAATTTCTAAGGGGAGGTGCAGCCTGGGAACAATGTATACAAAGAAAATGAATTAGAAAAGTGGATGCACCAATATAAGATGCATCCAAAAGACCAGGACTGGTCTTTGAATGCATCTTATATTGGTGCATCCACTTTTCTAATTAATTTTCTTTGTAAAGGTTTCATTCGCCATTCCTCCTCTCCTCTGGGGCAGGCTTCTTTTTCGTCAGTAAGAACGAAGGATGGTGGGCTCAGACCCTGCAGCGACTACAGGGCCTTGAACAACATAACTATCAAGAATCGCTATCCCATTCCTTTGATCACCAAACTGTATGACTCACTCCAGAATGCTCACTTCTTCACCAAGCTGGACTTACGTGGGGCATACAATCTGATCCGTATCTTCCCATGCCACGAATTGAAGACTGGCTTCAACCCAAGATCAGGGCATTATGAATACCTCATAATACCCTTTGGGCTGTGTATTGCCCCTGCAGTCTTCCAGGCATTTGTCAATGATGTCTTCCGTGACCTCCTCAATCGCACTGTCATCGTCTACCTGGATGACATCCTTATTTTCTCTTCCACTCTGGAGGAGCATCATAAGCACGTGAGACAGGTACTTCAACGTTTCAGAGACAATTCTTTGGTAGCCAAACTAGATAAATGTGAGTTTGACCAAGTTCAGATCCAGTTCCTTGGTTATGTCATCTCGAAAGAAGGTTTTGCATGGATCCTGCTAAACTCACCGCAGTTTTAGAATGGCCTCAACCTACTTCATTAAAGGAATTACAGAGATTCTTGGGGTTCTCCAATTATTACCGCACATTTATAAAGAACTTTTCTCAAACAGTCGCTCCACTCACGGAATTGACAAAACGGAACAAAGACTGTAAACATTGGCCCCCTGAGGCCATATATGCCTTCACTCGTCTAAAAAGGGCTTTCTGTTCTGCTCTTGTGCTCCGCCATCCTGATCCTGACCTACAGTTCACTTTAGAGGTTGATGCCTACGAGATAGGGGCTGGAGCAGTTCTAACCCAAAGGGATTTTTTAACCTCCAAGTCGCACCCTGTAGCCTTTTTTTCCAAACGCTTTACTCCTGCAGAGAGGAATTACGATGTGGGTAATCGTGAACTCTTAGCGATTAAGATGGCCTTGACTGAATGGCGTCATTGGTTAGAGGGCACCGCCAATCCCATTCAGATTCTCACCGACCACAAGAATCTGACTTACCTAGAGACTGCTCATCGATTCAATCCTCGACAGGCCAGGTGGGCCTTGTTCTTTTCCCGTTTTAACTTTGTGGTCTCTTATCTTCCTGGGACCAAAAACAAGAAGGCTGACGCCCTTTCCCGTCAGTTTCCTCACTCAAGTGATTCCTCTGAAGCTCCTATTGAACACATACCTCCCTCCTGTGTGGTTGCTCAACTGAATACCACCCTTCTTCAAAGACTACAACGTGCCCAGTCTAGTAAACCTCCTGAAGCCCCCGTGGCTTCCGATATCTTTTTTGTACCTCTGAACCTACGCACTCCTGTATTGTGGCCTACTATGAAGTCTGACGCTCAGGATTATGTGAAAGCCTGCACAACTTGTGCTGCCAACAAAACTCCCCGATCCTTGCCTCCCGGCTTGCTCCAACCATTGTCCATTCCCAAACAACCATGGACACACATAACAATGGATTTCATTGTGGACCTTCCTCCTTCTGACCACCATACAGTTATCTGGGTTGTAATGGATCACTTTTCCAGACAAGCTCATTTTGTACCCCTAACAAAACTGCCTTCTGCTCAAGAATTATCGTCTCTTTTTGTCTTGCATGTGGTACGACTTCATGGCATTCCTGCGATTATTGTTTCCGACAGAGGTCCACAGTTCATCTCTAAATTTTGAAAAGCCTTTTGTAAGTTGATTGGAACCACTGTTTCCTTGTCTTCTGGCTACCTTCCTCAGACCAATGGACTAACAGAGAGAGTAAACCAGGATCTCAAAGCCTACCTTAAAGCCTTTGTCAATGCTCTTCATAGCAACTGGTCTGAGTTATTACCCCTAGCTGAGCTGTCAAGAAACACTCATTGGCACTCTTCTCTTCGATGTTCTCCATTTCAAGCCGCAGCAGGGTATCAACCTTGTGTCTTCCCTCTTTCTGCTCAGTCCACTGGGGTTCCTGCTGCAGACCAACACCTTAGTGAACTCACCACTCATTGGCAACGTATTGCTCTCAGCTACGTTCAGCTGTCTCTAGATACAAAAAGTTTGCTGATCGTCATAGAGCTTCTGTACGTGCCATCTCGGTAGGTGAATGTGTTTGGGTCTCTACTTGATTTGTCTACGTCATCCCTGTCACAAATTGGGGCCTAGGTTTATCGGTCCTTACAAAGTCCTGAAAAGACTGTCTCCTGTTGCCAACAAAGTGGCTTTGCCCAAAACCCTGCGCATACACCCAGTCTTCCACATCTCACTACTCAAGCCTTAAATCAAGAATAGATATACCCGGATCTGAGCTCCTCCTCCTCTGCTCCTGGTCCGTGGTGACCCTGAATATGAGGTTGCTAAGATCCTGGACTCCAGATACAGGTGCAGACAACTGCAGTATCTGGTACATTAGAAGTGTTACTCTGTGGCGGATCGTTCCTGGGTTCCTGCCCGTGATGTGCATGCTCCATCTTTGGTCTCCAGATTCGATGCTGCTCATCCTTTGAGGCTGATGGGGGGTTATGTCACGCCACGCCGCTCTAGCTGTTGCTAGGGATCTGGTGCCTGCTCTTCTGCTCATTGCCTGGGGGGAGTCAGCTCCTGTCTGCGTGCGGCTGTGATGTCATTGCTGCACGCTCCCTCCGTTCTGAAGCCGGTCAGGATCTCCTGTGGCGTGAATCATGCGCCTATGTAAGTTACTCAATTGCTACCTATCACTGACCAAGTATAGGTGTTACTTAGTGTTCTCCTGGGTGTTATTGTTGCTGTCTGCTGGATTGATATACTGCTGCTGAACTCTGCTTGTCTGACCACTCTGCCTGTTTAACCCTAAACTGCTGGATTGATATATTATTGCTGAACCCTGCCTGTCTGACTACTCTGCTTGATTAACCCCTATTGCTCTGAATTGCCTCTCTGTTGCCAAACCCTGCCTGCCTGACCATCCTAGTGGTTTACCTCTGGACTGCTTTACCATTGCCAAACCCTGCCTGCCTGGCCATTCTAGTGGTTTACCTTTGGACTGCCTTACTGTTGCTAAACCCTGCCTGCCTGACCTTTCTAGTGGTTTACCCCTGAACTGCCTTTCTCTGATTCCTTCCTTTTGCCGCAGAAGACTATCCTGCCTGTGGTGAGTGCTGCTTACCTCATCTTGCAAACTTTCTCTGCTCTGAGATATTCCCTATCATTCCACCTCGATGCCGGGATAAGAAGACTACTGGCCGAGTTCGGTCTGATAGTGGAATATCCCACAAGCATTACACACTCTCATACAACAGACACAGGGGCCCATTTATCAAGCTCCGGATGGAGCTTGAGGGCCCGTGTTTATGGTGAGCTTGCAGGCTCGCCAGAAACAGCAGTTATGAAGCAGCGGTCTAAAGACCGCTGCTCCATAACCCTGTCCGCCTGCTCTGAGCAGGTGGACACACATCACCGAAAATCAACCCAATCGAGTAGGGGGTGGCGTATAGCTCTCCGCATTCAGTGAGGTCTGGCGGACCTGATAAATATCCCCACACTCTCATACAAAATACACACACACTCTCAAAGACACACACTCTCATACAACACACAAACACCACACACACACTCCTACAACACACACAAGTTGCGACCCAATAATCATAGTGTTGCGAAGCAGTAATGGATCCCCAACCCATGGTTTGAAGAACCCTGCTCTATCTGAATCATGAAAGTTTAATTTAAACTTTAGTGTCTTTATTACAGAGGGATGGGGATGTTTTGTAAGATAAATAGATTATTTATGTTTCTTGGAGGTAAATGTTATATTCTTTCCTGTTAAGGAGAAAGTGAAGTGCGCCACAGGAGAAGCCTCAGAAAGCCTTATAATTCTAGGCTGCCAATTGCCTACCACTGACCTGTATAAAACAATCACATGTCTATTGCTTACCACTGAAATGTATAAAACAATCACATGTCTATTGCTTACCACTGAAATGTATAAAACAATCACACGTCTATTGCTTACCACTGACCTGTATAAAACAATCACACGTCTATTGCTTACCACTGACCTGTATAAAACAGCCACATGTCTATTGCCTACCACTGACCTGTATAAAACAGCCACATGTCTATTTCCTACCACTGACCTATATAAAACAGTCACATGTCTATTGCTTACCACTGACCTGTATAAAACAGTCACATGTCTATTGCTTACCACTGACCTGTATAAAACAATCACACGTATATTGCCTACCACTGACCTGTATAAAACAGTCACATAACTATTGCCTACCACTGACCTGTATACAACAGTCTCATGTCTATTGCCTACCACTGAGCTGTATAAAACAGTCACATGTCTATTGCTTACCACTGACCTGTATAAAATAATCACGTCTATTGCCTACCACTGATCTGTATAAAACAGTCTCATGTCTCTTGCCTACCACTGACCTATATAAAACAGTCACATGTCTATTGCCTACCACTGAAATGTATAAAACAATCACATGTCTATTGCTTACCACTGAAATGTATAAAACAATCACACGTCTATTGCTTACCACTGACCTGTATAAAACAATCACACGTCTATTGCTTACCACTGACCTGTATAAAACAGCCACATGTCTATTGCCTACCACTGACCTGTATAAAACAGCCACATGTCTATTGCCTACCACTGACCTGTATAAAACAGTCATATGTCTATTGCCTACCACTGACCTGTATAAAACAGTCACATGTCTATTGCCTACCACTGACCTATATAAAACAGTCACATGTCTATTGCTTACCACTGACCTGTATAAAACAGTCACATAACTATTGCCTACCACTGACCTGTATAAAACAGTCACATGTATATTGCCTACCACTGAACTGTATAAAACAGTCTCATGTCTGTTGCTTACCACTGACCTGTATAAATCTGTCTCATGTCTATTGCCTACCACTGACCTGTATAAAACAGTAATATGTCTATTGCCTACCAGTGACCTGTATAAAACAGTAACATGTCTATTGCCTACCACTGACCTGTATAAAACAATCACATGTCTATTGCCTACCACTGACCTGTATAAAACAGTAACATGTCTATTGCCTACCACTGACCTGTATAAAACAGTAACATGTCTATTGCCTACCACTGACCTGTATAAAACAGTCTCATGTCTATTGCCTACCACTGACCTGTATAAAACAGTCTCATGTCTATTGCCTACCACTGACCTGTATAAAACAGTTTCATGTCTATTGCCTACCACTGACCTGTATAAAACAGTAACATGTCTATTGCCTACCACTGACCTGTATAAAACAGTCACATGTCTATTGCCTACCACTTACCTGTATAAAACAGTCAAATGTCTATTGCCTACCACTGACCTGTATAAAACAGTCTCATGTAGTTTTGCCTACCACTGACCTGTATAAAACAGTCTCATGTAGTTTTTTTGAAGTCCTAGATCAGACATCCTCAAACTTGGCCCTCCAGAGGTTTTGGAACTACATTTCCCATGATGCTCAGCCAGCTGATATGCTGGCTGAGCATCATGGGAAATGTAGTTCCAAAACCTCTGGAGGGCCAAGTTTGAGGATGTCTGATCTAGGACTTCAAAAAAACTACAAGATCCATTTGAAATTGCAGGAATAAGTCATGGTGGTAACACGGCCATAGAACAAGCCACTGAGCTGTTGTTCGTTCCTGGCAGATTGCTTCTCTTTCTGTATGAAAATACTAAAATAAGTCATGGAAGGATAAGCCATGGAAGGAATCTATTCTGGGAGTGGGGTCCCCCTTGTGTGTGATGGGGGTCCCTTGTGTAGGAGTGGTAAGGTCGAGGATGTTTTGTAATGGGTAGGTGATGTGAGTAGGTGAGTGACTCAATGCTGCTATTTATAGGTGCATAAATATTATTAGTTGGGTTATAACCCTAACCTAGTGCAGTGTCTTTCATCCTTTATGTTGCAGGACCCCTACAGACCTACATTAGTGCATATTTATTTAAGTCATAAACAAACTTGTGCTATTTGGCCAATCTATATTCAAAAATTTAAAAAAAAATGTCCTTCCCATGGGAGGAGGTACAGACCCTTAGATATTCATATACAAAATATATAAAGAGGTAGAGATTGTGAGATCAAAAGTTAAACGGCTAGATTACGAGTTTTGCGTTACAGTGCGGCTTTTAACGCTGAAAAATTGGCCATTACGCTGGAATGGCCAGGAACACATATTATGAGTTGCCGCGGTATAGCTATACCACAAGCATTCTAGCCTGTAATGCAGCGTCCATTCCGTACTCAAAACATTGCGTTTTTGTGTGGGATTTTCATAGCTCCGGAATTGCAGGTTGTGCGGTCCAGCTAAAATGCTTGCGTTACAGCCTATACCGACACAATCCATACCGCCATCTGAGAGCAGTAGTTATGGATTTTGCGAAACAAAAATGTTTAAAAAAACTCATAACTAAACTGTTACAAAGTACACTAACACCCATAAACTACCTATTAACCCCTAAACCACCACCGTCCCAGATCGCAAATACTAAAATAAACTTATTAACCCCTAATCTGCCACCCACATCGGGACTATTAAATAGTTATTAACCCAAATCTGCCGCCCACCCACATCGCCAACACTATTTAAATATATTAACCCCTAATCCGCCGCTCCCTGACATCGCCAACAGCTAAATAAACCTATTAACCCCTAAACCGCCGGCCCCCCACATCGCCAACACTATAATAAAGTATTAATCCCTAAACCTCCAGCCCCCCACATCATAACTACTAAACTAAACCTATTAACCCCTAGACCGCCGCCGACTCACATCACAAAACACTAAATTAAACTATTAACCCCTAAACCTAACACTCCCCTAACTTTAAATTAAAATTACAATATAACTATATTTAAATAAATAAAAACTTACCTGTGAAATAAAAATAAACCTAACATTAAACTATAAATTAACCTAACATTCTAATAAAATAAAAAAATACTACCAATTAAAAACCTAAATTAAAAATTTAAAAAAAACTACGAAAAAAATTAAAAAATCTAAAATTACAAAAACAAATAAACACTCACTAAATTACGAAAAATAAAAAACACTACGCTTACAAAAAATAATAAAGGAAATTATCAAAAATAAAAATAATTACACCTAATCTAATAGCCCTATAAAAATAAAAAGTCCCTCCAAATAAAAACACCCCCTAATCTACAATAAACTACCAATAGCCCTTAAAAGGGCCTTTTGTAGGGCATTGCCCTAAGTTAAACAGCTCTTTTACCTGTAAAAAATATAAAGTCCCAACACCATCCAACCAAACCCCGTAAAATAAAAAAACCTAACTCTAAAAAATCCTAAAATACCCATTGCTGCTAAAGTGGCATTGGTATAGGCATTGCCCTTAAAAGGGAATTCAGCTCTTTTACACTGCCCTTAAAAGGGCATTCATCTCTTTTACAAGTTCCCATCCCTAATCTATAAAAAAAACACCAAATTTTTTTTTAAAAAAAGAACCTAACACTAACCCTATAAAATCTACTCACAGTTCCTGAATTTATAGGGGCCGAATTATCAAGCCACGAATCTGCAGGGGGTGGTATTGCACAAGCACTGCTTGTGCAATTATAAATGCCAACAGCATATGCTGTCTGCATTTATCGATGTGCAGCGGACATGATACGCTACATTGTATCATGTCCGCTCGCACTTTGAGAAATATACCCCATAGTGTAATCTTAGTTTTTTTATTTCACAGGTAAGTTTTTATTTATTTCAAGATAGTTATATTGTAATTTTAATTTAAAGTTAGTGGGGTGTTAGGTTTAGGGGTTAATAGTTTAATTTAGTGTTTTGCAATGTGGGGGGGCTGGCAGTTTAGGGGTTAATAGGTTTATTTAGTGGCAGCGATGTGGGGGGCCAGAGGTTTAGGGGTTAATAGGTTTATTTAGTAGTTGCGATATGGGAGGCCGGAGGTTTAGGGGTTAATTATTTTATTTAGTGGCGGCGATGTTGGGGAGCGGCGGATTAGGGGTTAATAGCTTTTATTAGTATCAGCAATGTCGGGAGCGGCAGATTAGGGGTTAATAACTTTATTTAGGTGTCGGCGATGTCGGGGGCGGCGGATTAGGGGTGTTTAGACTTGGGGTTTATTTTAGGGTGTTAGGTTTAAACGTAATTTTTTTCCCCCATAGACATCAATGGGGTTGCGATTTTTCATTCCGCACTTCAGGTGTTAGGTTTTTTTCTAACACTCTCTCCCCATTGATGTCTATGGGGGAAAGCGTGCACGAGCACCTCAACTCAGCCTTTTGCTTTTGTGCTTAACGCCACCATATTGATGTTAGTTTCGTACCCTGTTTAGCGCAAAACTCATAATCTATGTGATAGTCATTATATTTCACTAAATAAGAGACAGGGAATTAAGCACGCTTTCAATTTAAGCCAACCACAGTTTTTTTTAATATATATTTCCAGCGTCCCTACATTAGTGATCTCAAAACAAAATGTAGCTTGGCCACTCTTTCACTCTAAAGTACTGCAGCTACAAAAGAAAAAAAAACAAAAAGCACAACTCAGATTCAAGCTAGTATTTAAAGGGACAGTCAAGTCCAAAAAAACTTTCATGATTTAAATAGGGAATGTAATTTTAAACAACTTTCCAATTTACTTTAATCACCAATTTTGCTTTGTTATCTTGGTATTGTTAGTTGAAAGCTAAACCTAGGAGGTTCATATGTTAATTTATTAAACCTTAAAGACTGCCTCTAATCTGAATGCATTTTGACCACTAGAGGGCATTAGTTCATGTGTTTCATATAGATAACATTGAGCTCATGCACATGAAGTTACCCTGGAGTGAGCACTGATTGGCTAAAATGCAAGTCTGTCAAAAGAACTGAAACAAGGGGGCAATTTGCAGAGGCTTAGATACTAGGTAATCACAGAGGTAAAACGTATATTAATATAACTGTGTTGGTTATGCAAAACTGGGGAATGGGGAATAAAGGGATTATCTATCTTTATAAACAACAAAATTCTGGTGTTGACTGTCTCTTTAATAAAACACAAAAAGTTCATGTACACAATAAAAATGCAGTTACTAGAAGTGACTCATAACAAAGCCTCAATAGAAGACATCCTGTGTGTCTGTTTTCCGGCAACCACTCAGCTACCCCAAGGCAAAAACTTGTAACCAGACTGTTTGTATACTGGGGGGGGGGGCACTTCAGATATCTGTGCCTACAGGCTCCTGAGATGTAAATCCAGCCCTGTCCTCAAAACCACAGGGGCGTACGGACTAACTACCTCAGGCATACATTTGTGCCCTAAGTACTCTCAACAGCAACACCTAAATATGACTAGGTTAACAAACTAACAGCTAGATTATGAGTTTTGAGCGCTATAGGGAAATTAACGACCACCACAAAAGCGGCGGTATTTCACCTCCCTATAACGCTGCTATTACAGGTTTACAAAAAGCAGTCTTGTGCGGGCAATATGGTGGCGTTGAGCTCCATACCTCACCCAAATACAAGCGCTGCTTTGACATGCTCGTGCACAATTTCCCCATAGACACCAATGGGGAGAGCCGGCAAAAAAAAAGCCTAACACCTGCGATCGCGGAAACAAAAGCTCCGTAACGCAGCCCCATTGATGTCTATGGGGAAAGAAAAAGTTATGTTTAAACCTAACACCCTAACATAAAAACCACGTCTAAACACCCCTAATCTGCTGCCCCTAACATCGCCGCCACCTACATTACAGTTATTAACCCCTAATATTGCCGCCCCCAACATCGCCGCCACCTACATAAATTTATTAACCCCTAATCTGCTGGCCCTAACATAGCCGCCACCTACCTACACTTATTAGCCCCTAATCTGCCGCCCCCAATGTCACTGCCACTATACTAAAGTTATTAACCCCTAAACCTCTGGCCTCCCACATCACTAACACTACATAAGTATATTAACCCCTAAACCTAACATAGCCCTAACCCCAACACCCCTTAACGTAAATATAATTAAAATAAATCTAAATAAACCTTACAATTATTACCTAAATAATTCCCATTTAAAACTAAATACATACTTACCTGTAAAATAAAACCTAAGCTAGCTACTAATAGTTATATTGTATCTATTTTAGGTTTTATTTTTATTTCACAGGTAAGTTTGTATTTATTTTCTAGCTACCTAGTCAAAATAAATACAAAGTTAACTGTAAAATAAAACCTAACCTGCCTTACACTAAACCCTAACTTACAATAAAATAAATTAAATTAATAAAATACAATTATCTAAATTACAGTAAAAAAAAACACTAAATTACACAAAATAAAAAATGAAATTATCAAAAATAAAAACGAATTACTTCTAATCTAATAGCCCTATCAAAATAAAAAAGCCCCCCAAAATAAAAATAAAAACCTGGCCTACACTAAACTGCCAATGGCCCTTAAAAGGGCCTTTTGTGGGGCATTGCCTCAAAGAAATCAGCTCTTTTACCTGTAAAAAAAAAAAAATACAAACAACCCCCCAACAGTAAAACCCACCACCCACACAACCAAACTAACCAATATAAAATTCTATCTAAATAAACCTAAGCTAACCATTTCCCTAAAAAAGGGCATTTAGATGGGCATTGCCCATAAAAGGGCATTTAGCGGGGGGCGGAGCTTAGCCACGCAGGCGGATGGCTGGGTTTTGAATCAGCTCCTAAATCCCCAAGCAGCATATGTTTTAATTTTAGGCACTTTTCCTCTCTAAATCATCCCTTCTTGTGTGGGAGCACTACCCTCATCACCCAGTCAGAATTTTGGGGGTAAGAAGTTTTGCTCTGACCGCTCCGGAACTTTCTGCTTGGAACGAGTGACTAAGCCTGCGCCATCACCGGAGGCCCAGAGCCTGCATCGCACGTCACTTACGCCTTGAAGCTTACTAAGCCCTGACTCTTGATCATCGGAACCCCTGCACAAGCACCGGAGGCGTTTGCGTGTGGACCGCAAGACCTCCGGTTCACTCCTTATGCTGAGACTCCTGCTGGGAGGACCCCCTGCTGAACCCGGTGAGTGGCAACCCGTCCAATACTAAAAAAAAAAAAAAAAAAAAAAACAGAAAAACATACAAAACAAAAGGCCCTCCGAGCCCCTCTGTCAGTGATGTGCAGTCACTAGAGGCAGGTGAGGCAGTGCTTCACCTCTCATATGGGCAAAAATATATATTTTTTTATTGGCTTTAAAAAAAAATTGTAATTTTTTTTTCCCAGCATTTTTTTCTCTCACAGCTATATGTTGTGCAATGAAGAGGCACAAGCAGGTCTGCCCACCATTACACAACATGCTGCGCCATCTACTGGATGCAAGTGGTTAAGATCATTGCATGGCCCATTAACTGCTTATTTGAGGCAGTCCTGTTTGGGCTGACCCAATCCTTTGAGAGGCATTAGTAAGTGGAACATAGGGTTGGGGCTGGATGTTAAATCATATAAAACAAAACAAAAACGGAAAAAAACTTTCATATATTTTGTTGCTGTCCTGTGAAGCTGCCAGCTTTGCTAAAGTGAAAATGAGAGTTCTGTTCTTCCCCTCTAAGTGCAGTGGAATGTGCCACTGTCACTTCCTGAATCCTTCCAGAGCAGGAGAGAGGCACAGAGAGCAGTGTTTCAGCCACATCTTATTAAAGTAAGATTTTACTGATAGGGATTCTGTTAGTGTAAATGATAATTTAATGAATGTGGTTTAGTGTTTTTTTTACTCTTTTACAGCAAAGGATCGTTTTTGTATTTTGTTTACTCAAACTTTACACCCACTAACTTAGCAGCTTGCCTCTGTACTGCACACTAAATTATAGTCTCACTTAGTCTCTGTAGCTCTGCTGTTTTATTACTTTAAAATGCAGTGGTCCCCCCCCCCCCTTGTGTGTGTGTGTGTCTCTCTCTATATATCTAGCCATCTCTCTCCTTATGTGTTGTTCTCCCCTATGGTCTCTTTCTCTCTCTGTCTCTCTTCCTCCCCCTCTGACTCTCATACCTTATGTAATGAAAGAATCTATAAGCATAATTTGCAGCATTAAAGTAAAAAGTATGTTTTAAACATATTTTAATGGGCATGGATTTCTAGATCTCATAATCAGAGCAAGCATTGTGTTATCTGGCAAGAGTTTCTGTTACAATCCTTTTAGACTAAAATCAGATGTTTACTAAGTTGACCAGTTTTCCAAGACACCATTTAAAGGGACATGAAACCCATATGCAAATTTAAATAACTTTCCAATTTACATCTAATATCTAATTTTCTTCATTATTTTGATGTCCTTTGTTGAAAATCATATCTAAATATGCTCAGTAGCTGCTGATTGGTGGCTGCACATAGATACCTCATGTGATTGGCTCACCCATGTGCATTGCTATTTCTTCAACAAAGGATATCTAAAGAATGAAGGCGTATCCTGCCACTGCCTCACCAGCCTCTGACGTCACTGCACGTCACTGCCCTCTGTCTATTGCCGGGGTCCTACTATCCTGAGATCTTAATCTGCCCCAACAAAATCCCGCACTCCACATTCTTATACCTGGCCTGCATTACCTCCCAGAACTGGTGTGCGTCATTTTTTCAAGAGACCCTGAGGAACCTTATGCTTGGCACCTCTCTAACTCCTCTAATCGGATCTTAAGGCCATCAGGCAAACTTTCTCCTGCCCACCTGATTAAGTTTTGCCCTGCCCCCACTATACCCTTCGGGGCTACCGTGAACTTTCTAAGGGCCTAAACAGCCACGTGGGCCTTCTTCAAAACTGCGGCCTGCACATGCCTCTTTAATAAAGCACTCAGGCCAAGTAGTGATGCCAGGCAAACGTCAGAATAAAACAGACAAAGTCACTCCAGCACGCACCCTTACCAGCTACCTGAAACATATTGACACTCACTGCTCAGATTCATCTAGTAGCACTGAACAAGATCTATGCATCACACCACCAAACCTGCAGGCCCCTGATCTCCCAACCATGCAACCCATAACTAAAGAAGACCTGCAACTTCTCTCATCTAAAGAGGACATTAAAAATGCTGTGAGAGAAATGAGAAACCTCTTTAACGAACTGAAAAAAGACATTAATTCCCTTGACAGCAGGGTCACACACTCAGAGACAAAACATGCTGAAGCAACCACTTCTATCCTGCATTTGCAGCACACTGTACAACAGCAGTCAGAGGCCATACTAACGTTATCAGACAAAATTGAAGACCTCGACAATAGAGGTCGCCGCAACAATTTAAGGATCAGGGGGGTCTCTGAAACCATTTTCCCTCCAGCAATTGAAGGCTACCTGCAAAGCCTGTTTCGTACATTAAAAGACACTCCTTCAGCTCCTGATGTCCCCCTGGAGCGTGCACACCGTGCACTGCGAGCCAAGCCACCCCCTAAATCGCCCCCCAGGGACATCATCGTCCGTTTTTTGAATTTTAAGGACAAGGAGGAAATTCTCAAATGGGCCCGTACCAAACAACCTGTGCAATATGCTGGAGAACCACTACAAATCTTCTCAGACCTGTCCCCGGTCACCCTTCAAAAAAGGAGAGACCTCTCACATATCACAGATAGACTGAAAGCACACAAAATTCCCTACAGATGGGGCTTCCCTGTAGCGCTGACGGCTACTTGGCGCAATAAATCAGCAACTTTTCGCCCAGGCTCTGACCCTCAGGACTTCTTTTCAAGCCTCTCCATTGAGGATGATGCTTCACAGCACCTCTCAAGCACCGATGCCGCACACTCATCTGCCTAAGGAACTGTCGCTCTCATGATGGACACTTCTCCTTCTCACTCTTTCTGTTGGAGAACAGACCCTACATCCTAGCATTCTGAACCTTGTATCCTTTTTTGATAATCCTCAGATAATGCCCTTTGTATAATGGCTTTTCTAGGGGCCTGGGTGAACTGATAGTGAAACATTCCATAAATCATCTAATACCATATTCTTAACCTGATACTTGTATTAGTAATCTAGCTTTAAGATACGGTCCACACTAGGGCCCCTACCCTCTACTTACAGGTTATCTTCATACCCACCGTACACCCCCCCGAGGATACGTTTAGCACCTTTATAAGTGCCTCTATATGTTTTTACATGTTATTATGGTTGTATTATGTTACGTATTTTGATTGAATTTAATGTTTCCATTTGCTGTTCTCATAATTGTTTTATAAAGTGTATTATTTCCTCCTTGGTGCTCCCCCCCCCCCCCACACACTTTCCCTCTTCCCCCTTCTTCCCCTCTCCCCCCCCCCTCCCTCCCCCTTCCCACCCCCCTCCCTCTCTCCCCTCCCCCTTCCCCCCTCCCCCCCTCCCCCCTCCTCCCCTTCCCCCCCTCCCTTCCCCCTCCCCTCCTCGTCCTCTTTCCCCTCCCCCCCTCCCCTTTTCTCCTCCTCCCCCTCCCTTCGCCTCTCCTTTCCCTTCCCTCCTCTCCCTCCCCTCCCCTCCCCTTCTATTTCTTTCCCTCTCCCCCCCCCCTCCCCCTCCTTTCCCCCCCCTCCCCTTCTCTCCCCCCCCCCTCCTCTTCTTACCCTTTCCCTCCTCCCCCTCCCTCCCCCCCTCTTCCTCCTCTTCCACCTCTTCTCTCTTCTCCCCTTTCTCCCCCCCATTTCCTTTTGTGCCACAATACCTTGTCATCCGACGGCGACTTTGTTGCTCGGATGCTTATTGATATTATTTAATGTATGCTGTTTTGGGGATTATTTCCCCTTGTTGATCTTATTTCTTACTCACTTCTGTGAGCCTATTCTTTGTCTTTTCCTTCTCCCCCGGTATTTTCCAGGGACAATTTTCTTTCATTTCTCCCTCTCTCTCTTATTCCTCTTCCTCTCCTGCCTTTCCTCCTCCTGACCCTTCCCCCTATTGCCCCTTCCTACTCTCTAACCCTCTAGATCTCTCTCTCCTCTTTACCTCCCCCCTTTTTTTTTTTTTTTTTTTTTTTTTTTTTTTTTCTCTCCTCCCCTCTCCCTCCCCCCTTCCCCCTGCAGGATGGCCCATAGAGCAAGCAAATTTGGTTCCCATGGCTTGAATTTCACCACTATAAATGCCAAAGGTCTTAATGACCCAGGTAAGAGATCTATAGCCTTCCGAGAACTAGATAAGCTACATAGTCATGTCCTTTTCGTACAGGAAACCCACTTCCGCAGAGGCCATGAGCCCCGATGGTTTAATAAACAATACCCGACAGCTATTTTTGCCTCGGGCTTGACTAAAAGGTGTGGTGTTGGTATACTGATCCACCACTCCGTTCCTCTAAAAATTACACACACAGTTAAAGACCCCGACGGCAGATTCCTTCTAATTAACGGTTTGCTCTTTGACCATCCTATCACGTTGGTCACAGTTTACAGCCCGAACATCGACCAACATCGCTTCATGTCCAGGATCTCTAAGTTGATTTTGGACCAGGCGTGCGGTCCGGTGTTTCTATCCGGAGACCTTAATGTACCTCTTGACGCCCGAGTGGACACTTCCGGTGGTGTATCAAGTGTTTCCAAAAAAATACTCAAATCTATAAAAACGAACATTGTGAATCTTGGACTTCATGATGTTTGGAGATCCCACCATCCCAATGGCCGTGACTACACATATTACTCCCCTCCCCATAACAAATACTCACGTATTGACTACTTCCTTTTTGACTCCACAGCTCTAGACATGGCAAGCCACAGCGAGATCGGTTCCATAACCTGGTCTGATCACGCCCCCCTAACTTGCAGCATTCTTTGGCCTGACTTGCCCCCTTCAACTTATATATGGAGACTCGATGACCACCTATTAGATAGACAAGACGTGAAGGACAGTATTCAAAACTCTTTAAATGACTACTTATCACACAACACACCTTCACATACCTCTATCTCTTGCTTCTGGGAGGCCCATAAGTGTGTCATTCGCGGAGAATTTCTTAAACACAAGGCCCGCTTAGTCAAACAACACAGATTAAAACAGACACAACTCCTAGATAAAGTAGCGGAGCTAGAAGCTATACATAAAAATGACCCCTTAGATAAGGCCACAGGTAATCTGTTAAAGGAGACTAGATCAGCACTTGCACAACACCAACTTGAATCCTACCAGCGCAAGATCCTTTCCACGAAACAACAATATTACGAGGGGGGTAATAAACCTGGCAAACTATTAGCCAGGAGCATTCGCAGACAACAACTTAAATCCCACATACATTTCTTAGAGAAGGAGGACGGTACTATAGTGCGAGGGGCCAAACAAATAGCGGCCTCCTTCCACTCCTACTATTCGAGACTATATAATATATCATCCACAGACACTGCCCATGCACAGAGTCCCTCCTCACTGACTCGACTCAACAAGATAGACTGCTATTTATCCTCTATAAACCTTCCACAGCTTGACTCAGTCGGTAAGGAATCACTAGACGCGCCTATCACCATGGAGGAGCTGTCCCATGCGCTGACAGACCTCCCAGTAGGCAAATGTCCCGGCCCAGACGGACTCACACCAAAATATTTTCGGGTCTTCCTTAAAACACTTGGCCCTCATATGTTAGAATTATTTAATAATTTGATAAAAGACCCGCAGTTGCCCAGTTCCTCCCTCGAGGCGCACATCACCGTTATCCCTAAACAGGGTAAACCCCCCACCACCCCAGCCAATTTCCGCCCGATATCTCTCTTAAATTCGGATATCAAAATTTTCGCTAAAATTTTGGCCAGGAGGCTTAACAAATATCTCCCCCTATTAATTTCCTCCGACCAAGTGGGTTTTGTTCCCGGAAGGGAGGCACGCGACAATACTAGCAAAGTGATCCAACTCATTTCGCATGCCCAGGTTTCGGGAGAACGTTTGGCACTCCTCTCGACCGACGCGGAGAAGGCCTTCGACCGCGTCGACTGGCTTTTTCTGCGTCGGGTCTTGAAGGCTATGAACTTCGGTGATCCTTTTATTAATATGGCATTCGCTCTTTATTCTTCTCCAAATGCCAGAGTTCGGGCCAACAACACCCTCTCTGACACCTTTTCCATCTCGAACGGCACCCGACAGGGTTGCCCCCTGTCCCCCCTCCTCTTTGCCCTTTCCATAGAGGCATTAGCCCAGAAGGTTCGTGACAACCCTAAAATTAGTGGGATTCGGTTGGGTGACACAGATTACAAACAGGCTCTCTATGCAGACGACATTCTTTACACGCTTACCAATATTGACTCTTCAATCCCTGAACTGTTAACTGAACTATCACAGTATGGAGAACTCTCCAATTTCCATCTCAATCTAACCAAATCAGAAATCCTAAATATCAACGCCCCCACGGACCAAATTCAGAGCCTTGCCCACAAGTATCACATTCGCATATCTACATCCAAATTAAAATATCTGGGTATTTTTCTATCTGCCCACCCCTCGGATCTCTTTAAAAATAATTTTCTTCCTCTTCGTAGTGAAATAGCAAAAGACCTATCCTCCTGGTCAAATAAAATGCTATCCTGGCTGGGCAAAATTAGCCTAATCAAAATGAATGTCCTGCCCCCCATTTTGTACTTACTCCAAACGGTTCCAATAACTCTACCGAAAGACTACCTCCCTCAACTACAACGACTCTTAGAACAGTTTATATGGGCTGGGACGAAACCGAGGATACCCAGAAAAACGCTATATCTCCCTCGAGAGAGGGGTGGCCTGGGATTCCCAGATCTAGCCACATATCGACGGGCAATCCTTCTACAGAGATTGGTTGAATTGTCTCACAACACTACCCAAAAACAATGGGTCAGACTTGACGGACAAATCTTTAAATTGCACAACGTCGGTACCCTAGCCTGGGTTCCTCCTTCTGGACGTCCTGACCTGATACAGAAATACCATCTTACCTCCTCTATACTTCACGAATGGGACAGATTATTAGCCACCTCCACCCATATTTCCTCGACATACTCCCCATTGCTCCCTATAATAGAGAACCCCAGTATCCCATATTGTGTCTTAGGGACCCGCATGAGTACATATTACAGTCTCCGAGAGGGCACGTTACACCACGCATTGCACGCAGGCAGACTACGTTCCCAATCCGACATGTTTGAACAGTACGGAGCCTTGTTCTCGTCCTGGCTCCGTTATCACCAACTTTCACACTTTCTCACCCATCATAAACATAGGGACAGGTTCATGAGAGACTTAACACCTTTTGAGACCCTCTGCACCCTTGTGACACTCCCCAAACGACTAATCTCAAAGATATATAAACTGTTATTATTGCCACCCAACACACAACTCCCCTCCTATACTATAATTTGGACTAAAGACCTTAACAATACTTATGAAATGGAGGACTGGTTACGTTCATTTGCTCTCACCAGACGCTCCTCTGTCTCTGCAGCTGTCCAGGAGATTCATTTGAAGCTCCTAACCAGATGGTATTATACCCCAGATAGACTGCACAGGTACTTTCCATCAGCCAGCCCCCTATGTTGGAGAGGTTGCGGCGAGCAGGGCTCACTGTTCCACATTTGGTGGTCTTGCCCTTTGTTAAGGGGGTTCTGGACGGCTGTCATTGAGATTATGTCTCGCAGGGCCCAAATATCTATTCCGGACTCCCCTGAGACTCTGCTCTTGCTTCGCCTTCCCAAAACCAAAGATGCTTTCACTAGGTCCCTCCTCCTGATCATGATCACAGGGGCTAAGAGACTGATTCCCAGGAAATGGAAGTCTACACAGGTCCCCTCCCTTGACGAGTGGTCCTCCTCAGTAGAGGAACTATTAAATTTGGAGAGACTACATTATTTTAAAACTAACCAACTGGCCTCTCACGATATGATTATGGCGGCCTGGAGGGAAACCCCCCTGTAGTGTATCATCTGGCGGTCCCATTCCATCCCTCTTCTCCCCCCCCTTTTTTTTTTTTTTTTTTTTTTTTTTTTCTCTTCCCCATCGTGCCCTCTCCCCCCCCCCCCTCCCCTTCACACGGATGTGCCCTTCCCCCTCTTTCCCCTCCTTCCCCTCCTTTCTTTTTCTCTCTAACTTTTTATTTCTTTCTTTCCTATGGTTAATCTTTTGATAATATGCTATATCTACAAGTTTGTACACTATCTGTAAATGTTCTTATAAAAAAAAAAAAAGCCTACAGGCTTTCCACATATATGGAGATCTTGGGATCCCCCTTTTGGGGTGGGTCCCTTGACCCTTCACAAGCGCACACTATGCAGACTTTGCTTCTTGTACCTGACTACGGTCACGGACTGTTGTAAAATAATCCTTTATGCTCATTCCGTTTGCTAACGGTAATCAGTTTCATTTGCTGTGATTTTATTGTAACTTTTCTCTGCATTTGTTTCAATAAAGCTTGTTTTAAAAAAAAAAAAAAAAAGGGCATTTAGCTCTTTTACGGTGCCCAAACCCTAAGCTAAAAATAAAACCCACCCAATAAACCCTTAAAAAAAACTAACACTAACCCCCGACGATCCACTTACAGTTTTCGAAGACCGGACATCCATCCTCATCCAGGCAGCAGAAGTCTTCATCCAAGCGGGCAGAAGTCCTCATCGAAACCGGCAGAAGTCTTCATCCAAGCGGGCAGAAGTCTTCATCCAGACGGCATCTTCTATCTTCATTCATCCGGTGCGGAGCGGGTCCATCTTCAAGACATCCGGTGCAGAGCATCCTCTTCTTACGATGTTCGCTGTAGAATGAAGTTTCCCTTTAAGTGACGTCATCCAAGATGGTGTCCCTTACATTCCGATTGGCTGATAGAATTGTATCAGCCAATAGGATTTAAAGGGGAAAAAATCCTATTGGCTGTTGCTACATTACGTATTACAAGTAGAAAGCATCTATATATGTGTACATATATATTTATATGTTTATATATATGTGTGTGCATTGGAGCCCTTTGCAGTTTAAGATGAAAACATGTAAAATCATATTTATGCAATATTTATATTTAATAAAGGCTTTAACTATGTATTTACTGTAAATATTTCACATTCCAATGTTCTGCACAAAGAGGAATATGATCTAAGTATTTATAAATATATATTCCTATATATATCTATCTATACCTACATATATATATATATATATATATATATATATATATATATATATATATATATATATATGTATATATACAAAAAAAACAAGACAATGTTAATAACGCTGTAACACTATAAACAATCTATGTCACTTTAAGGATACACAAATCAGTACCAACAAAATAGAAATCACATTTATATCTGAATATAATATACTGAAATAATAAAGTTCGTTTCCAGAGATTTGGGCAGCAGAAACAAATGTGGTGTGAAGATTCCCAAAAACTTCACGAAGGAAAACGGATACAAACAAGGATTGCGAGTCTGCGCCTCAAAGCAGAGGTATAATATAAATTAAAAATAAGAAAATAGCACTAAAATTGTGGGGGTTTTCCCCCTTTACCAATGCACTTACTTCCAATTACCTCAATCAATATGAGGTAAGTAGCCACTGTAAATGATAAAGCACAGCTCCCACCGGTCTCCACACTGCTCCGCCATGCTGCTCCTGAGGTATAGTAGTATATACTTCCACTGGACATCCACACTTATGCCTCTCAAGATGTAGGGGTCAATTTAACATAGTGCGGACAGACATGATCCGCTATAGCAAATCATGTCCGCTGCACATCGATAAATGCTGACAGCATACGCTGTTGGCATTTATCATTGCACCAGCAGTTCTTGTGAACTGCTGGTGCAATACCGCCCCCTGCAGATTTGCGGCCTATCGGCCGCTAGCCACATGTATCAATCAACCCGATCGTATTGGATCTGGTTGATTTTTGGCGATGTCTGTCCGCCTCCTCAGAGCAGGTGGACAGGTTATGTAGCAGCGGTCTTTATAACTTCTGTTTCCGGCGAGCCTTCAGGCTTGATAAATATGCCCTGTAGAGTGTATATGTAAAAACAAATATACACTAATATAGTGAAATACGTTTTTATTTGTACCACCAAACACTTGATTAAAAAAAGTTTGCACTCACAAACATAACCTCAATCAAAATGAGGTAAGGATTAGACATAAAATTATACAAGTTGAGAAGCAGGATTCGTATAGTGAAGTCCTAGATCAGGAGTGAAGTACACTCAATATCAAAAAGCATTCAAAGTCCCTGACGCGTTTCACAGTTACCGTCTTCATCAGACGGATGTATATAGGTGTATAGAGGTATAAATATATATTTGTGCAAAATACCATTAGATATACATGGAAATATTTATTTATGAATAAATAGAACATATTCTGCTGTGTGCAGAACCTTGGAATGTCAGTTTAGCGCACTTGAGTATACGTTATCGTGTTTGCGCGTGAATAGGGTGTTTTTTCCCACTTTTTTGCTCCATTGACTTCTATGGGGGGATACGGTATCACGCACGTGAAATTGTAAGTTTGGCTTTTTACACGCAACACAGTTTCCTTTCAATGTAAAAGGAGCACAACCCGGCACGCGCAAAAGCTTACTTTTAATCTGGCCCAAAGTCATTTAATATTCAGTCGCTTAAATTAGAAAAAAATATGACGAGGGAAATAATCCTCATGTAACCATTATTCTGCATCTAACTGCTTCTTTTAATGCTCGTGGGCTATTTCCCTATCACACCAACCCTGGCCAGTAGTCTTCTTATCCCGGCGTCAAGTGGCAAGATAAGGAAATATCCCAGAACAAAGAAGAAAAAATAAATGAGGATGCAATCCAATACTCACAGTAGAGATGAGGAAACAGGGAAGTAGTCCCAGACAGTGCAAGGACGGCACCAGGAAGACAGTCCAATCCTTCAGGGTACCAAAGGGTAATGCAGAGAGTGGTATCTGTAGCGAAGGAAAGAAGGCGCCAAATAGGGTGATATCGCTACAAACAAATATAATGGCAAAGTGATAAAGAATATTACTCACAAGCCGAGCGGCACTGGATTATAGCCTGATGAAACGGCTCTGTGTAGCCGAGAAACGCGTTGCTTTTTAAAAAACATTTTAATAAACTTGTTTTTATATATCCTGCTGGAGTTTGTTCTCCCCTTTATCCACTATTCCATTTCCTTTACTACTACCGAGGAATTGGAGTAATTTCCCGGCACCTGTGGTGTATCATCTATTCCAAGCTGGGAGTGTAGAGACCCGTAGGTTTCGAAAGGAAGGTGTGTTGCCGCTTCGGGCCCTGATTGGCTGTCGGTAGCGTGTTCCTGATCATCGATTGGATTTTGCCTTGGTTGGTCTTCCGGGCGACGCTGAGGTCCCGGTCCGCTTGTGAAGGCACAATCCAGTGCCGCTCGGCTTGTGAGTAATATTCTTTATCACTTTGCCATTATATTTGTTTGTAGCGATATCACCCTATTTGGCGCCTTCTTTCCTTCGCTACAGATACTACTTACCCTGTCTATATCGGAAGAGCAGCCTGGTTTCTACGATTTTGGAAGCCGTCAACTACCATCTTTGTTTGCTCCCTGAGCGCACCTACATAGGAGGACGACACCCTGAACTGAATGCAGAGAGTGGACAATAAAGCAAAATCCAGCAACAGGCAGGCAATCCAAGGAAGTAGCAGTTCAGGAGTTAAAACAGGACAGCGGTCAGAGACAAGCAAAGTTCGGCAACAATAAGGCAATCCATCAGTTTAGGGGTTAAACGGTAGAGTGGTCACAGACAAGCAGAGTTCAGCAAAAGTAAGGCAATCCAGCACAAGCAAACAGAATATACAATAACCGCCGCAACCATGGCAACGGCCATGGGAGGAGAGTGCGCCGGGACGGAGCGGCGTGACACTTCTGGCCTTATTTCATTGTAGCATAATTGGGTATAGAACACGTTACCTAGCACTTATCATCATGGCATATTATACCTGACACTAACACAGTTTGAGAAAGAGGGATCTAGTGCATTCAAGGTTCTTCTACTCGTTGGTACAAGCATAGGGGCCGATTTATCAAGCTGTATGGAGCTTAATGCCCCTGTTTCAGCCTGAGCCTTCAGGCTCGGCGGAAACAAAAGTTATAAAGCAGCGGTCTAAAGACCGATGCTCCATAACTTGTCAGCTTGCTCTGAGGCCACGGACAGAAATCAACCCGATCAGATACGATTGGGCTGATTGACACCCCCTGCTAGCGGCCGATTGGCTGCAAATCTGCAGGGGGCGGCATTGCACCAGCAGTTTACAAGAACTGCTGGTGCAATGATAAATGCCGACAGCGTATGCTGTCTGCATTTATCGATGTGCAGTGGACATGATACGCTACATCGTATCATGTCCGTTCGCATTATGATAAATTTACCACATTATCTCATCATCATCTACTTTTCTGAAGCCTTTTTTCCTTATGTGATAATAAATTAGGGAGTCCTTGCAGATTTAGGTCAAGGTTATACATGTTTTTTGTACAAATAGCCAAGATAAAAGCCCTGGGTGACATATTTTGCTCTGGAAAAATAAAGGGAGTGAACAATTTTGATATCGTACTGCTGAGACAAGGACATGAATTAAAACAAATGAGAATTATTATAATTTTGGCATACACTTTTGAAACAGGATATTAGCTCCATCTTGTGTATAGAATAATTACTGGTTAGAAGAATATTATGTTTTTATTTTTATCTTTATTATAATTATTATTCAGGACATTATTATGAGGTTGTTATGATAAACCAATAATTAAAACTAATGTGGGAGGAGTATTGACAAACACAGGGGAAAAAAGGGGAATATATACATACCCAGGAATATAAGAGGCATGAAAGGGATTTGGGGGAAAAAAATTGCAATTATAAATATTACCCTACTTGCACATCCTCTATTACACAGATACTTTTACCACAGTAGCGGATGGAAGAATAAAAAAAACACTTTCTAACTTTATTATAGAGGATTTGAACCAACAATACGGGATTAGACAAATCTATCTGACACCCTGGTAATAATAGGAAGCAAACTTTTCTTTTTTTTCTTTCTAGATGTATCAATGATGTGAAGTCAGACACCCTGGTTCTTATTTCCCAAAAGTAATGAAGACAGCTGTGGACTCTTTCCATCGGAAGAAAAGAAAATTATCAGGTAAGCATACTTTATGTGTTTCCTGTTTGAATAAACCACAGCTGCCTTCATTACTTTTGGGAAATAAGAACCTTGCCACCAAGAGGAGGCAAAAACACCCCAGCCAAAGACTTAAATACTCCTCCCACTTCCTTCATCCCCCAGTCATTCTGCAGAGGAACAAGGAACAGTAGAAGAAACATCAGGGTGAAAAAGGTGCCAGAAGAATAAAAAAACAAAGACGCCCCACATAAAAAAGACTGGTGGGGAGCTGTGGACTCTTTCCATCGGTAGAAAAGAAAATTATCAGGTAAGCATAATTTATGTTTTTCTTCCTAAATGGAAAGAGGCCACAGCTGCATTAATTTCTTTTGGGAAAACAATGCCAAAGCTATAGAGGACACTGAATGCCAAAACGGGAGGGTAAAATAGGCGGCCCATTCTGAGGGCACCAGGCCTGAAACCACTACCCAAAAAAGAAAACGCGCACTTCAGTATATGTTATTGTGTTTGCGTGTGAATAGGGTGTTTTTTCCCACTTTTTTGCTCTATTGACTTCTATGGGGGGATACGGTAGCATGCACGTGGAATTGTAAGTTTGGCTTTTTACGTGCAAAACAGTTTCCTTTCAACATAATATGAGCACAACCTGGCACGCGCAAAAGCTTACTTCTAGCAAAGTTAATGCTCGAGCAGGAGCAGTTAAATAATGCTCCACTTGTAAAATGGCCGGAAGAACAGAGCACATGCCCCCAGGACACAGCCATAAGCTGAACCGAGAGAACAAATCTCCAACTCCCTGACCTAAAAGAAATCCCCTGAAAATTTGAACTGGCTATCACACAGACAAGGTGCCATAGCTGGAGTGGTTCCACAGCAAACCCTCTGTTTGCAGAGCAGCGAAGCCATCACACTATTTCAGCAAGTCAACCAAGGGAAACCAACCATAGGCGAAAGGCAAGCCCAAGGGGCATTGGCACCCAGAAAAACCTGGCCAACTGAACCAGTTCAACTAGCCCAACCAAAGGACCCAGCCCAAGTTTTCTGGAACTGAGGACCCCAGACCAGCTCTAGATCCTAACAGTCCGGCACAACCCGCAACAGGATCCACAAAGGAAATGCTGAGTGAGAACCTCAACCACTGGAAGAACCAGAGCGAGGAGAGATCCGAGCTCCCAAACAACAAGAACCCGGATCTGAAATCCCCCGTCCGATATAAAAACCAGACCCCTGGGACTTAACCATACATACAATGTCCAAAGTAAAATGGACAATGCCTCGAGGACAAAGTCACTCGAGCAAGGCTAGTCTCCAAATCACCCCCATAAAATCAGAGGAGAAGATGAAAGAAGGATGTGGAGCAATCCCCAGCTCTGGGAAGAACCCTAACAGAGCTCAAGGAGACCACACTGCCCATGTCCCTACAAAGGAACCAACTCCCGAAGGAACCCAAGGAATGGATGAAGTCCGAAAGGTCTCAGAAGAGAACCACAGCCGGAACAATTCCAAGGACAATTCCAGAGTCTTAGAAGGCCAAACCGCCCAATCCTCCCAAGAGAGGAAAGAAAACTCTAGGCCCCGAGGAAATCGGAGCAAGGAGAGCGACGCAGCGGAACTCCACTTACTCGGTCAACCAGATTAAAGGCTGAATAAGGACTGACATAATCCCCCTGCCATACAGATCCTTTTACGGTGCTTAGCTGAACTTGTAAAGAAAAAACAGAAAACACAGAAATAATAATGTAAGCACTCAGCGCCCCACCGGACCAGCCAGGCAGAACGGACGCCACGTTTCGGAATAAGCCACAGGACAGAAGATCTGAATCTCAGCAGGACCAGCCGCAGCTGGGGTCATAACTGTCAAGTTGCCTAAATCCTCCCTCAGAGGGGAAGGTCAAACAGACAAGCATAGGACTTACGAGTCCCTTAACAAACTTCCAAAGAAGCAACCAGAGAGAATCGATCCCAGAAGTTCCCGAAGGAAACACATAATCAAAATTAAAAGACATCCTAACCAGATAAAAGCAAATCTAAGGCAACCCATAGGTTAACGCCCAGGAAGAAAACAGGAATACCCGCAGGGTCAGCCAAACAGAACCCTGTTCTTCCAACAAAAAACTGGGAAAGATCTCAATAAGCAGACAATTTGGAAATTACATCTTCCCCTCATGTCTAATGAGGTGAGCCATTCGAAGTAGAATACTGCGGATTCCCGTATCCGTTAAGGATAGGATCCTCCAATAACTTAAAAATGTGTCTGAGTAAAATGCGAAGACGCGCTATTCTGTAATGAAAGGCACAACACTCAGGGACAGCTGCACCCACAGGGAACTGTATAGGCCCACCCAAGGCCGGTAGACCCAGGATGATCGGGAACGAGCACAAACGCAAATAAATGCCTGGACTTTGCAGACGCATAATCGCCAAAAATATGTGAAAGCGAAAACGAGCTGCAACCTCTGGGGGGAACAAGCTGCCCTGTAAGGAGTGATAAACATAATCTGGGTTACCCGCATGTGTAGTAATAGGGAGCACTATGGATTAAGTGTTTTCTTCCTTCCAGTACATAGACCACAGCAGGATTGCGGTAACATTAGTACACTGATCCGGTTATTTAGAGGTGTGACCGGCTGGTCAGAGGTTGTTTACCACTGCTGGTGGATTCCCTTTGATATTACAGAGTCACAGTGTTATTAGCCCTATGATACCACTGTCTTATGTCTATGTTGCATCTGCATAGTTAACGAAAGGGGTAGGAGAGGTATTTACCTCAGTCCCCTTGTATGCGGTTATTCACTACAGCCTGTCAATCTGTTTACTCACACACTGCATGTTGCATATTGTAACGGCTCCCTTATATATCTCACTGGACTCTTTGTTCTTCTGTCCAATCAGGAATTGCAGCAAATGTTGTGTCTCAATTGGTTTCAGAAGTTTGCAGATGTCATTATGTGTAGATTAGTAGAGTCAATAGAAGGAGAGAGGTACATTTAAGGTCTGTGCTGACCCTGAGAGAATGGTAGGCCAGAACTTGCAGGTCTAACAGTAGCCCCCCAATCCTAGCCTTAATCCTGGCCCTAATCATAGCCTTAACCCTGGACCCCAATCCTAGATTTTAACCTGACCCTAATCCTAGCCTTAACATTGGCCCTAATCCTAACATTATCCATAATCCTAGTCTTAACCCTGGCCATAGTCTTAACTTTAACCATATTCCTAGTCTTAACATTTCAGGTTTATCATGCTGAATAAATGGTAGTAAACTAACTACACAAACATGTTACATGTATCACCATACATAAACCCCTTCCAGGAATATCATTACATTATAGCTCATAATAAATTAAATACTTATCTTATTTTATTATAAAAAAAAGACTTTAAAAAAATATTTTTTTGCTCCTTTTAGTTGACATAGATACTGTATAAACTAAATTATCACGCAAAATTCATTATATGGGGCTGATTTATCAAAGCGTCAACTGATAATGCGTTTGAATTCCGCGTCATATTCAACGCGAATCTGATCCGCCGTAGTTAACAAAGTTTCAACATCATCAAATGTTGCAATGTTCAACGTAATATACGCTCCCGCAAGATCAATCTGACGAAGATCGATGCTTGCATCATTCTAGATGTTTCAAATTCACATTTGACTATATTTGACCCTCTTCCCAATTTATTAAACATTCAACAGGTAAGCTCACTTCTATTCCGCCGCAGCGTACCTATCATTCAAACCACCACCCTTGAGGCCGCGAATGCCATAGAAATCAATGGGAGTCTAAAATCACAGAAAGATTATGTTCGATGCTACAAGAGAATGAAGCATATTACATAATAAAAGTACTTATGGATTATGGATTATGTTACATCTTTGTCTCTCATTACAAAGAAAGGGGACAATATTATTGCCTCAAATTTGGTGCACTAGTAGATATAGGGATAAAAATTTAATAAATACATTACATAATATAGCTAACTTACTTTTTTGGATAAATCTATTTGCACTATGTTTAACCCATGTAATACAAGTCCCCACTCTCCACTTCGCACCAAATTTGACACAACACTTTTCGCACCAAATTTGACGCAAACTCATAAACAACCCACAAACTACTGAAGTTTTCAACCACTTTTGATTGGGATATGCATAATCACATGATCTATGACATCAACCAATCTGATTGAAATATACATTATAAACTATCACTAACAAATCAAATTGCTTGATACTTGTGTCATTGACCACTCATCAGAACTTGTAAGTGTTATTTGTTACATTGTGTATTATAATTTGAAAATATGTATATGTGAAATTAGTATTAAAGTTAAACATTGATGATGACATTAGGACACACAGTGTAATATTTTAGACAATGGTTTTAAAAATCCAATGATGTTTGATTCAATATAATCTTAAAATGATAGCTCAAATGGATAGTCGTCTAATACAATAGAAATTAAAATCACCTCTTTACTGTCATGCTATTTTAAGTGTTCTTCTTCCTTCTCTAGAATTTCTTTTCTTTAAGAAATGTCATGTAATATGCCAGCCCATTTTATAACACCTGTGTAGGGCTGGTGTTTAAAACTAGACTGCAATCAGGAGGGGTTACGCAGGTGCAGAGAGAAAACTGGCCCAGCTCTTAAAATATCCATTGATTGCAAATAAATACATATGATACCCTGATTGCATGTTATATTCACAATTATTCTTGCTCATAATAATAATAATATATTTACACTATATACATATAGTGGTATTTTGTGTTAATAAATAGTTACGTCTTGATTTGTTATCACTTCCATGGTACCTATGAACCAATCAGCAGCTCCAGATGTTCAGTTATCTGTTCTGGATCATAGAAAATGTCTGCTTATAGAGTACTATTAACAGATTAAAGTAATGGTAAACTTCCCCCTTTGTATAAACAGACCTGGAATGTTACCAATATTAGAAATGGACTTTAATTCATCAGCTGTAATGAACATACACTTTCACTTAAAGAAAAACAATAATGTTAGCGTATTTTCCAGGACAAAAATTTAAGTCTTACTTAAATAACTTGAAGAAGAAAATTGATGCAATATAGTAGCAATGTTCAACCAGATGATTCCTGGATGTAGGTAATTCCAAGACAGAACAGTTTTACAAATGCTGCCCCTTCAAACACACTGCTTGTCTTGCAGCTTTTGACACCACGCACACTTCCACGAATCTAGAGCGCAGATGAAAACAGAAAAGCCCCAAATGGTGTAATATCGTTTATACAAGATTTTATTTTAAAGTGAATGTAAATTTTGATGCTAAAGTGCCCGTTTTTTAAAAATTCGATTAAAAACAGGGGCACTTTAATTCATAAAAATTTACATTTCACTTGTGTTGTGCAAATATTTACCTTTTAATCCTGACAGCCGCTCCAGCTTCCTCCGCCCCTGGGTCTAAAATGAGGAATCCGGCTTCCTCCAATCACAGCTTCGAATAAGACACTGATTCCCCCTCGGGGAGGCCGTGATTGGAGGATGACCGATCCATAATTTCTGACGTTAAAAATGGCTTTGCGACGACCGGGAGAAGCCGGAGCGGCTGTCAAGTTTAAAAGGTAGGTATTTTTTCAACGAGTGAAATGTAAATTTTGATGAATTAAAGTGACCCTGTTTTTAATCGAATTCTTAAAAAACTGACACTTTAGCATCAAAATTTACATTCACTTTAAGATATTTGGGTACTCACAGACATAAGGAAAATAGTTGCAATAAAAAGTCTCCTAAGTTCTCCTTGAAGATACAGTTTGCCCTGAGTTCTCCATGACCAGATCACTAAAGTCGGCGTGTTACGTCAGCACCCGACAAGACCCACCAGTCTCAGTCCTCTGTTACTCCAAAAGCTTCTGCACACTGACCCAACGCGTTTCCGGGCGCATCTGGCCGCTTTCTCAAGAGGATAATGCGTGCTATCTCTATCTCACTAAATATTGTTCAGGTAATAAGCGCCATCATTTTATTAATCCACAAATGAAAATCCAGTAGCATTCTAATGAAGCAAAATGAGCAATCAAAGCACAGGACACAGGATACCTTGGACCATTCTCTCCGCTCCGGTATTCACTTTCACTTACTCTTTAATATAGTGCAGAAATTCAAATTCTCTGAGTTCCGGCCGCTCACTTCAAAAGTTTGCGGTTCGCAATGTTCTTTAATCTGCGCACTAACTAGAAAAAAAGTGTGTGAGTGCTGTATGGCTAGGGAACAGTTCAAACCGCAGTAGCGAAAAAAAAAAAATACTTTTTTTTTTTTTAAATGTAATCTTTTATTGAGGTTAGTATAAGTGACACCAGGAAGAATATATGTCTATTCACAATGACAGCAGACATGTGAGCAAAAACATCAACTCAATTAGGTACATAGTTAAAGAAGTGTCGGTCATACATCTAGAGATTGGCTAACAAGGTAATAGGTCAGTTAGTGATAATTGCAGCTAGGCATGCTGTAATACAGACGTATACAAGTAACTTGTGGAAACAGTATCTCAGCATACTTAAAATAAGTAATTATAGAACATTGCTAACATACACATAGAATACAAGTTTTGCGCTATAGAGGGTGCGAAACGAACACGTTATTTCACCCTCCATAGCGCTGCCATTACAAGTTTTTGAAAAGCCGCCTTGTGCGTGTGATATGGTTGCGTTAAGCTCCATACCGCACAAAATACAATCGCTGCTTTGACGTGCTCGTGCACACTTTCCCCATAGACATCAATGGGGAGAGAGAGTTAGAAAAAAAAAACACCTGCGAACGCGGAATGAAAATCTCCGTAACGCAACCCCATTGATGTCTACAGGAAAAAAAAGGTTACGTTTAAACCTATCACCCTAACATAAACACCCCTAATCTGCTGCCCTCGATATCGCCGACACCTACATAATGCTATTAACCTCTAATCTGCTGCTCCCAATATCGCCGCCACTATAATAAAGTTATTAACCCCTTTTCCCCAACACCCCAACATCGCCCACACTATAATAAAGATATTAACCACTATTCCGCCGCTCCCCAACATCGCCGCCCCTAAATAAAGTTATTAACCCCTAAACCTCTGGCCTCCCACATCACTACCACTAAATAAACCTATTAACCCCTAAACCGCCAGCCCCCCACATCGCAACAACCTAAATTAAACTATATAAACCCAAAACCTTGCCCTAACCGTAACCCTAAACCTAACCCTAACCCTAAACCTAACACCCCCTAACATTAATATAATTAAAATAGAACTAAATTAAAGTTACAATTATTAACTAAATAATACCTATTTAAAACTAAACACATACTTACCTGTGAAATAAAACCTAAGCTAGCTACAATATAACTAATAGTTATAATGTAGCTAGCTTAGGTTTTATTTTTATTTCACAGGTAAGTTTGTATTTATTTTAACTAGGTAAACTAGTTAGTAAATAGTTATTAACTATTTACTAACTACCTAGTTAAAATAAATACAAACTTACCTGTGAAATAAAACCTAAGCTGCCTTACACTAAAACCTAACATTACAAAAATAAAAAAAACTACCATTACAAAAAAATAACAAACGAAATTAACCAAAACAATAAAAATTATTCCTATTCTAATACCCTGTTTAAAAGGGCATTGCCCTAAAGAAATCAGCTCTTTTTATACAAAAGAAAAACAAACACCCCCTTACAGTATACAAAGCCCACCCTCCAAACCCACAAAATAAAAATAAAGTAAAACCTAATCTACCCATTGCCCTGAAAAGGGCATTTGTATGGGCATTGCCCTTAAAAGGGCATTCAGCTATTTTGCTGCCCATTAAAAATAAAAAAATGGCTATTCTAAAAAAAAAAAAAAAAAAAACTCACCCCAAAAAGAAAAAAAAACATTACACAAAATAACAAATTATCCAAAATAATAAAAATTAAGCCTATTCTAATACCCCATTAAAAAAAAAACACCCCAAAATAAAAGAAACCTAATCTATGATAAACTACCAATAGCCCTTAAAAGGGCCTTTTGTAGGGCATTGCCCTAAATAAATCAGCTCTTTTTCTAAAAAAATAAAAACAAACACCCCCACCACCCAAACCCACAAAAGAAAAAAACCTAATCTACCTATTGCCCTGAAAAGGGCATTTGTATGGGCATTGCCCTTAAAAGGCTATCCAGCTATTTTTCTTGCCCTTAAAAGGGCATTCAGCTCCTTTTCAAATAGCCCAAACCCTAATCTAAAAAAAATCCACCCAAAAAAAACTTTAAAAAACCTTACACTAACCCCTCTTTAGGTACTCACTGTTGCTGAAGTCCGGCTTGAACGATCTTCATCCCAGCGGCTCCATCTTCATCCAGGCGGCTCCATCTTCATCCATCACGGGACCGGCATCTTCTTCATCCCTGCGGAGGCGGAGCGGTCGATGCATGGAGGCGGAGGCCAATAGGATTTAAGCAACTCTCATTCCTATTGGCTGATTCGAATCAGCCAATAGGAATGAGAACTGCTTAAATCCTATTGGCTGATTTTAACAGCTAATAGGATTTTAGCAGCCCTAATTCCTATTGGCTGATTTAAAATTTTCAGCCAATAGGAATGCAATGGTACCCCCAGTATATAAGGGGTACCTTCCATTTGAATCCTCAGTGTGCGGTGGACGATCACATGAAGAGGACCTCCACGTCGGATCGATGGACCTCCACCTTGGACCTCCGCCTTGGACCTCCGCCTGGACCTCCGCCTCCGCAGGGATGAAGAAGATGCCGGTCCTTCGATGGATGAAAATAGATCCGCCTGGATGAAGATGGAGCCGCCTGGATGAAGATGGAGCCGCTGGGATGAAGATCGTTCAAGCCGGACTTCAGCAACTGTGAGTACCTAAAGAGGGGTTAGTGTTAGGTTTTTTTAAGTGTTTTTTTTTTTTTTAGATTAGGGTTTGGGCTATTTGAAGAAGAGCTGAATGTCTTTAAGGGCAAGAAAAAGAGCTAAATGCCCTTTTAAGGACAATGCCCATACAAATGCCTTTTTCAGGGCAATGGGTAGCTTAGTTTTTTTTATTTTGGGGGGTTGGTTGGGTGGTGGGTTTTACTGTTGGGGGGTCTTTGTATTTTTTTTACAGGGAAAAGAGCTGATTTCTTTAGGGCAATGCCCTACAAAAGGCCCTTTTAAGGGCTATTGGTAGTTTATTGTAGGCTAGAGTTTTTTTTATTTTGGGGGCGCTTTTTATTTTCATAGGGCTATTAGATTAGGTGTAATTGTTTTTATTTTGGATAATTTTTTTTTTTTTTTTTTTTTTTAGTATTTAGTATTTTATTAGTATTTTTTTATTTCTTGTAATTTAGTATTTTTCATTTTTTTAACTTTAGATTAAATTTTTTTAGTAGGGTTAGTTTTTTTTAATGTGTAGTTTAATTAATTTAATTTGTAGTTATTTTAAATTTAGTATAATAGTAATGTTAGCTTAATTTATAGTTTAAACTTAAGTTTTTTTAATTTCCTAGGTAAGTTTTTATTTATTTTAAGATAGGGATCTTGTAATTTTAATTTAAAGTTAGGGGGTTGTTAGGTTTAGGGGGTTAATAGTTTAATTTAGTTTTTGGCGATGTGGGGGGCTGGCGGTTTAGGGGTTAATAGGTTTATTTAGTGGTAGTGATGTGGGAGGCCAGAGGTTTAGGGGATAATAACTTTATTTAGTGGCGGCGATGTCAGGGAGCGATTGAATAGGGGTTAATATATTTATTATAGTGTGGGCAATGTTGGGGTGAGGGGGAATAGGGGTTAATAACTTAATAACTTTAGTATAGTGGCGATGATATCGGGGAGCGGCAGAATAGGGGTTAATACATTTTATTAGTGGCTGCAATGTCGGGAGAGGCAAATTAAGGGTTAATAACTTTAATATAGTATTTGCGATGCGGGAGGGCCTCGGTTTAGGGGTTAATAGGTAGTTTATGGGTGTTAGTGTACTTTGTAACAGTTTAGTTATGAGTTTTATGTAACAGTTTTAATAAAACTCATAACTATTGGTCTCAGATGGCGGTACGGAACTTGTCGTTATAGGCTGGTATGCAAGCTTTTTAGCCTCACCGCAAAACTCGTAATGGTAACGCTATGGGAATCCCATGACAAATCGTCATTTTTTTGAGTGCGGGACTGACGTTGCGTTACAGGCTAAAAGGCTTGCGGTACAGCTATACCGACAAGACTCATAATGGCTACGTTACTGTTTTAGGATCACAATGGACTAGTTCAGGTCCCCAGAACTCAAATAAAGTAATCTCGGTATAGCTCAAATCAGCAAGTCGTGGGGTAGCTAAATGTTGTAAAAGTGTGAGATGAGAGATATCTTCCCGAGTAACTGGCAGATTATTAGGATTGCTCAGGAAGCTTCATAAATTACGACCAATCATTGCCGCTTCCTAGCCACGCCCCCAAAAATACTTTTAAATTGGGCGGCCAGAGCACAGGGTATTTGAATTTCAGTGCTACATTAAAAAGTTATAGTGCATCTTCATTACAACTGATGAATTACACTCCATCTAAAATATTGCTAACATTCCGGATCTGTTTATACAATGGGGAAAGTTTACCATCACTTTAAGTTTAATGTCCAACACATATTTGTTTAGCATTTTACCATTTGCTTAGGGTGTTCCTTAGTCTTGTTATCCTGGATAGTTATGAGTTACACAGGCTGCAGGGTGTGCAAGGAAGAGCATGACTAGTGCTGTCCAGTAGCACCATATATGTTCCTCCCTGCACACCCTGCAGCATGTGTAACTCAAAACTGTCCAGGTTAACATGGCCAAGATGGCAACCCTACCTCTGCTACACATGTAGTTCCTACCCATGTCACTTATCGGTGCATTCCGCCTCTTTTTTTACATATTTTTGTCCATCCTGGAAGGATAAATGTCAGGCCAAAATGGATGAAACGTGATTTCTACTGTATGATGTGTAACCCAGGAATTCCACTCTGTTTTAAAGTCTGTATGTACTGCATCACCGCAAGCAATAGAGTAACACATGTTTTTGGAATTTAAAGGGACAGTATACACCAAATTTCATACAGACACTACTATAAAGAAGATTATGCACTGATGCTGATCTAAAAATGTAGTATAAAACCTTTGACAAACTTACTTAGAATCTCCCAGTTTAGCACTGTTGTTGAGGTTTGGCTGGGACACCCAGTGAAAGGAGCTTGGAAAACAAAAAGAGCAGACTCCCCCCCACCTTCGCTGCATATGAAAAGACAGATAACACAAACAGGAGCCAGCAGGAGTCTGTAGATATAAGTATACATCTAGCACTGCGGGGCTTGGTTAGGAGTCTAAAAATCAGCACAATGTTATTTAAAAAATTATCAAAACGGGGCGTGGCTAGGCAGCAGCCATGAAAGGTCGCAATATCTGTTGCTCCTAGAGGGATTTGCTCAATCCGCCGATTCACGCAGTAAATCTGCAAAATATACTATTACTTACCTCATCTTTGACTAGACGGAGGAAAGCAGCATCGACCTACACTAATTTTGCAGAGTGTATGATCTATGGGAGCCAGATCTGGCCCGTTGAGTTCATAGGAGGCGGCCTTATCACAGGACTTCGACACCCCCCCCCAGTAATCTGGGGTATAGCAGTCAGTACTTGACTGTTCTTTTTACCAAAAAGAGAACCACCCTTCAAGTTACCCTCGCTACATGTAAGTCTGTTGGGGAAACGGAGTTGCATACATACCGATTAACGAGGGATACTAATTCAGAAGAGAAAATGGAGGCCTTAAACAAGTGGGAAAGGGATGTGACGCAGCTCATAAGAGACCATTATCGGAGCTTGGAGGCTGATCTATGTGAACTTCTTATGAGACCAGCATGTACAGGGGCCACCTTGAGAGCGAACGGCATGAGAACTGCACCCTCTGGTTTAATTAAAGAGGTACCCACCAACTCCTGTAGCAAAAAACTCGCCCAGCAGCAGGACATAGTACTTATGGAGACTCAACCTTACAGTAAGCGGCTTACCAGACCCGCGTCTCAGATAGAGGCAATACATACACGTGCAGAGGAGAGCTTGTCCCCAAGTACTGTTCAAGCGATAAGACCCACACTGAAAGATAATCTCAATCTGCACTCCCCTAACTGTCCGCCCATGGCCGAGATCAGAGCCGGAGGTGATGCGTACAGAAACTCCCTGACTGTCCAAGAAAAACAGGGCTATGCAGCAGTGAGAGACTCACAAGAAGTAAAAACACGGAACGTGGGTCCCCTGTGCTCAATCCTCCACAACATGGCGAGCCCTTCACAGGAAACTGAGAAACAGAGAGAGTCCCGCTTGAAGTATTCTTGGATCGACAGCTCCAGCCTGCTAGCTTCCATCCATCAGCCCACAGCGGTGACAGAAGCTAGAGTGGATGTTATGAAACAGAGCCAGACTCCATTTAATTCTAAACCTGCAAGGTATGTCTACTACAGCCTGTTAACTACTAGCCGTTCACCCACCGTGGTGACCGGAGTTGGTGGGGGGAGAGGCAGAGATTTACCAACTATCCTGGATAACCTGGACAATATTGCAACAGGTCGCTCACGAGCGAAGGGTACGAGGAGCAGGTTCTGCTTGTGCTTAGGACCCCTTAATAAACTGAGCTCTTTACAGTTTCCCAGGCATGGAGTGGGCTGAGGGGCACTGAAGTTATGAAGCCCCGCATATGAGATTCACTCTCAAGACCATAGAGGGACACGTAGCCAGAGGAGTACCTTTTAATGATATTGCAGGACATCATTGGATCGGCTCTGGGTGCATGGTACAGTGAGTCGCTATTATTTTACAGTGACATTGTCGGTACCATAAGTTCTACAACAGCTACATAAGCTATAGTATTCATGAGGACTTTGTGTCTGAACCCTTACTATTTGTTATTGTGCACTTTTGTTTGTCTCCTTGCATATCTTTATTTCTTGTCCCTTGGTGACTCCTGTGCCAGTCATGTTCACTGTTTTTAAGTTAAAACTAGTTATAGGCAGCAGAGTTTATATTCTGCAATAATCCACTTTGTTAAGTTGTTGAACAGTGCTCCTACTGGCTGGCTGGAAGACTCAGAGTACCTGCCTATTTTGCTAGCAGATAAATGTGAAATGCCTCTCTGGTTGGAGGGAGTTTACAGACAGTCAGAGGTAGTACTGATAACCTGTATTGGGTGCAGTTCAGTTGATGCTTTGGCCTCATTCAGTCTAAGTTGAATCAGAGGTGGGAGGTACACACCCTGTGATATAATGATTTACCCTGCTGTATTTGTATATAGAGATCCCAATGACTGTTTATGTAACTAAATACCTTTATTTCGTACTGTTAGCGGTTTAGTGTGTTACCCTGAGTCCACATTGTAAGCTACTTACTACATTCCTTCAACTGAAAAGCCTTTTATGTTAGAGTAAGATATTACACAGTTAGGTGTCTTATCATGTGCACTTAATAGTGGTAGTTTAGACAACACTTTAACTCCATTTAACCTAAGTTAAACCTGTATGTTTTGGAGCTAAATGGACTACCATATGATTGTAATACAGGCTGTTCAATTCATTCCTGAACAGAAATACCTTATATGTGTGAATTGGTTCAGGCGCAGTCAGATGTTGTACTCTCAACCTACAATAGCCATAGCTTGATTAATGTTAACCCCATTTGGTAGCACATCCTTATAGCCCTGAATAAACAGCACAGTACAGCGTTAGAGTTTCACAATCTCCAACAAAAGTTTATTGCATAATTTAATTTACCCGTATTCTTGATAACCTCGCCTTTGTGACATTGTCTTAAGTGTGTTGGCTGTATGCCCTATTTTATCCTCCTTCTGGCTGGGGGTGCCATCTGCGGCCGGGGTGGCTCCTTTCGATCCAGTAGATTAGTAATTATAATGTTATAATATCATTAGGGAAATAGCCTTATTACCAATGAGCAACTACATAAAGGCGAGAATATTTACTGTGTTTACCCACCTCACCATTTAGTTCTCCATTCTGGTTTGTGATCTCCTACAATACTAAAATACTCTAGTACTTCAGTATATACACTTAGAATAATTTGTTTAAATGGATCTAGAGGCTTATCTGTGCTTATATTACATGGTCCCCTTTTGTATCTTCTACGGGCACTACAGCCAAATGTGTGCTTCATTTGTTTATTTTTAAATTCCCCTAAAGATGGTTCCTTTCCATTTCACGTCTTCTAATTCTAGGAAATGGGTCCACAAGTGGCCCTTGTACTTTTGGTTCTTCGCACATCCCCTATTATGTTTACTCAGTAATCAGAGGCCCATGAGTGGCCGGTTCACTTCAGAGGGGGGATATTACTAAACCTGTTATAATATTTTATGTTATTTGTTTATTAAAAAAAGGAAAATAGAGGTTATTATCTTGAGACTCAAGAGTAGTCTCTTTGTGTGCATGACAACTCTCTCTAGCTTCATATTTAACTTAAAGGTCCATAAGCGGCCTTAGGTGCCACATGGAGAGTCTCTAGTACAACAAGCAAGCTGTATGTTACTACTTATTTAAGTGTCAAGTGAAATTACTATGTGTGTCCGGATTAATGTGTATTTATAACATGTTTGGAGAAAAGCCCAATGTGCAATTTTTATCGACATGCTTGGATTGTAAGTTTTGTTTTATACCTCAATAAAAATTAAAAAAAAAAAAAAAAAAATTATCAAAACTATACATTTTTACAAAATCACTACCAGATGGGCTATATAAATGGATCATCTACAAAACATTTATGCAAAGAAAAATCTATTGTACAATGTCCCTTTAAGAGTGAGAATGATGTATGTGCTTATTTTCATGCCCTGCCCTTCATGATCGGCATCAGAAATATTTTCAATTGAGGGGACCAAAGCTACAATTTCTGAACATAATATCAGCAGCAACATGTGCAATAGAAGGGATTACATGTGTGCAAATGTGCCGCACATCATTTTCAAAATGATTGCACAGTCACAAATGTGGCGTAACTGTGTACTTAGATATAAATAGACAAATTCCAGGGGAGAGCACCTCCTACATACGCCCCCAGAGGCAGAACTTTTCTTCACTTTTTGCAATGAGATTTTTTTTGTGAAAAATTTTCTGCAGGTCATTTTGAAATAAAATGCAATTTTAAATTAGGCAGTTACACTAAAGCACCAGCTACATTGCAATGTGTTGATTAACTGGAGATTAAAGCAATTTTAAAACTTTTATAGTAAAGTGCAGCAGACAAAAAAAAGTAAGTTTTAAAAATGTCTCAAATTTGTTTCCTTTTCTATTAGTCTAACATCACAAGGTAGAAATGTAGTAATAAAAAAGGTGCATTGTTTACAAGAACATCTCACATTCAGAAGTCACAGCTTTGCAGACTAGGAAAGGCTAGGGGGCGGGTTGAAAAAAATCCCTGAGTTCCAGTCACTGCTGCTTTGGAGCTCTGCTCCATATTTGACTGTTCTCTTCAAACAGCACTTTACTCTGGATGCACTTTTTTAAGGAAAACTTACACAATGCAGCCAGAGCAAACCTTTGAAGAGAACTAGAATCTCAGATCACAGCATGTTCTGCCATGGGGCATACGTCCATGCTAATACAGACACTAGCAGAACATGAATGTTTGTGCACAGTTGTAATGGACATAAGTCTCCAAACACATGAAAACAAAGTAGGTTTACTCAGCACATTAACTTTTTTTTTTTTTAAGCCGACGTACATTTTATAATCCATAAAAATCAAAAATACATTTCATGCCTTTTCTTTTCCTACAGTAATGGCATATATAGGAGTTTAGAAAAAGCAAATAACTACTCCATGCCTGCATGTATTGTTCTCTCACCGCTTGATAAATTTATTCCTTATTTACAGCTCAGTATATCAAGCAGAGTAATTTATCCAGCAAAAAAAAGCTTTTCTTGCCCTTTGATAAATTTATCTCAACGTGTTTGATTTATTCAGCAAGAATGTCTTTGCTCTAAAAATAGCTTTTCTTTGGCATAACTAGAAAAAAAAAGCCACAGTCTATTGGTAAAGTAATTACTGAAGCTTGTTCCAGCACTTCTGTCTTTTATGAGAAAAATAATGCAGGCAGCTTCCTTTTTAACAGTTTCTTGCAACCTTATAAAACAAAGGTGTCCAACAATTTCATCTTCTAAGTACATATTATTTACTTACAAGGCTGCTGAGTAAATGTTAGAAATAATATGAACACAAATATATATCTTACATATGTATGAACAGACACACAACATTTAGATTTTTATATTGAGATGAGAAGCAATCTTCCATCTACGCTTCAATGGCCAGTGCTTCCCTTTTGGTTCTTGTTGGAAATTTTGCCCCAGCGGCAATATCACAGCTGCAATTTCGCCGTGACAGCAATGTCACCTTGGGCACAAAATAACTATACATTGTCACCAGAAACGTAGCATTGACAGTAACCTTGCTGCTAGAGATGCAAGCACCCATTTACTTAGAGAGCTGCAACGCTTTGTTAAAGGGACACTAAACCCAATATTTTTTCCTTTAACGATTCGGATAGAGCATGCAATTTTAAGTAACTTTCTAATTTACTCCTATTATCAATTTTTCTTCATTCTATTGCTATCTTTATTTAAAAAGCAGGAATGTAAAATTTAGGAGCCGGCCCATTTTAGGTTCTAGAACCGAAATAAAGATAGCAAGAGAACGAAGAGAAAATTGATAATAGGAGTAAAAAGGTAGTTTCTTACAATCACATGCTCTATCTGAAAACATTTGTATTTAGTATCCCTTTAAGCAATGGGTTCAAACCCTCTTTGGTTATAAAAGGGGTTAACCCTAATCCTAATCTAAGACAATGGGGCCATTTATCAAGCTCCGAACGGAGCTTGTGGGCCCGTGTTTCTGGCGAGTCTTCAGAGTCGCCAGAGAAACAGCCGTTTATGAAGCTGCGGTCTAAAGACCGCTGCTCCATAACCCTGTCCGCCTGCTCTGATGAGGGCGGACAGGAATCGCCAGAAATCAACCCGATCGAGTACGATCGGGTTGATTGACACCTCCTGCTGGCGGACGATTGGCCGAAGTCAGCAGGGGGCGGCGTTTGCACCAGAAGCTCTTGTGAGCTGCTGGTGCAATGTTAAAGGCGGAGAGCGTATTGCTCTCCGCATTCAGCGAGGTCTTGTGGACCTGATCCACACTGTCGGATCAGGTCGCAAGACCTTTAATAAATAGGCCCATAGCCTCAATCCTAGATCAAAAGCAAAAAAATCTGAGATATTCAGTTGAGATCATCCATAGTGATATGTTCTTGCCCCAGGATCTCTTTAATAGCCTGATTTCAGTTTAATTCATTTCAAAACCTGTCACATTCCGGGGTGTGAATCTTCCGTCTGCAAACAGTAGGTAACTGGTAATGTTATGCACAGCACTGTATCTGCAGACGGCACACATAGAAAGGATCTCCTCTAGTCTCATATCACTGCTCTGTCTATTGCTGGCATTTGCCCATGAGCATAAACTTGCAAAATTAATAACCGACTCATTAACATAACTCCAAAGATTTCTCATAGGTTTTCTGGGACAGGCAGGCCAGGTGAGTTGTGGGCTATGGTCATTGGTGGTTTGTGAATGGGATGGGATAGTGTCTCATGAGTTGGGGCGTGTTGATGCTGGGCCCAGTCAAAGTCAAAAGTGTGCTGGGAGGAGCTGAGACATTTGTCTGGCCAAGGATGAACCCTGACATCCCCAGATTCATGATGGTTTTAAATATCTGCTTCAATACAGAAACTATAACATACTGACTTTGGCTAGGCCCGACCTGCTCATGAGACACCTTCCAAAACCACTAATGGGCCAAAGCCACAAGTCAGGAACCTAATAGCCACATACAAACTAAACATGAACCAGCACACTCTGCATCTTGATGATTTTACTGGCAAAAAAAATATCCATTTTGTAATTATATATTTTTTCCTTTTTCTTATGTATTGAATACTAAATTTAAATCTTAACCACGCAAAGTGATGTAATAGTGATAAAAAACAGTCTAATAATACAACTAACCATCTGATGTAGCAGTTTATACAAAATATGAATTTGATCATTGAAAGTAAGAAGTATATACAGTCTTTGCACACAAATCTCTGGCAAAAAGAAAGAAAAAGAGAGGGGAGAGAGAGAGATGAGAGAGAGATGAGAGAGAGAGATGAGAGAGAGAAAGAAAGAAAGAAAGAAAGAAAGAAAGAAAGAAAGAAAGAAAGAAAGAAAGAAAGAAAGAAAGAAAAGAAAGAAAGAAAAGAAAGAAAGAAAGAAAGAAAGAAAGAAAGAAAGAAAGAAAGAAAGAAAGAAAGAAAGAAAGAAAGACAAAATGTATTTTGTCTTGTAATTACGTTTTTATAATGTGTACAATAAAGCTATTTGAAATGACAACTCTCTGTGCCCCATTTTTCTCCTTTAGGCTTGCAAGATTTATATCGTCTTGCAGAGTGTCTGTTAAGACTTGAGGTTCATAATATAAATACATTTGGATTTGCCTTTTTATGGACAATATTATTCTTTTTATGGATAATATCGCTCAACTTGTAATATAAGCGCAATTAAAATGGGTCACAAAAACACGATAGTGCTTACGCAAAAACATTTGCACCTCACTTGCAATCTAGACCTTAGTGCGAAATAATCTCAGAATATACATTTTAATAGGACATGAAACCATAACAAAAGAAAGAGAGAAAGAAAGAAAAAAAGAACTGAGGCAGCGGACAGAAATCAACCCGATCGAACTGCTGGTGCAATGATAAATGTCGACAGCGATGTGCAGCGGACATGATATGCTACATTGTATCATGTCCGCTCACACTATGTTAAATATACCCCAAAGAGAGAGAGAGAAAGAGAAAGAGAGATAAAGAGAAAGAGAGAGAGGGGTCAATTTATGAAGCAGCGGATGCTGCTTCCGACCCACTCCACTTCAGTTTCGCCTGAAGAGGAAGTTAAGAAGCAGCGGTCCTAAGTTAAGACCGCTGCTCCTTAACTTGTTCGCCACCTCTGAGGTGGCGGACAACAATCAGCCCGATCGAATACGATCGGATTGGCCGCAAATCTGCAGGGGGCGGTATTGCACCAGCAGTTTACAAGAACTGTTGGTGCAATGATAAATGCCGACAGCGTATGCTGTCGGCATTTATCGATGTGCGGCGGACATAATTCACTATAGCGGATCATGTCTGTCCAAACCATGGTAAATTTACCCCAAAGAAAGAACGAGAGAAAGAAAGAAAGTGAGAGAGAGAGAAAAAGAAAGAGAGAAGAAAGAAAGAAAGAGAGAGAGAGAGAGAGGGGGAAAGAAAGAAAGATAGCACATTCCTCTACTCAAAAAATTAAAATAATTTTAAAATATAAGTTAGAGTCAGTTTAAATATAACCTAGTTTGTTATGAACTAATAGAAACTGAAAAAGTTCTATTGGGAACAATTATTAGCAGGGAATTAACCAAATAAATAAATATCTTATACAATAGAGTAAATATGGTTATCCAAACCTGAGGCATAGCTGGACCTCCCCAAGTCAAATTCATATAGTCACATTATGAGGCGCCGCCCCCTCCCTCCCTCAACTGTTCCCCCTCCCCACTCTCTCTCTCATTTTTCCTCCATTAATATCTACCCATATTACTACACCTGATCTTATTTCACTTTCATTTGATGGTTCAGATACTTATGTTATGTTAGTAGGATCCTATAATTCTTATCAAGAAATAGTAAGTGAATGCTTACACTTATGTCTAACATAAAGACAATCTGCTGGATATAGAAGACAGACAAGCTATTCCTATTCTATATTGATGAACAGCAACTAGACTTCCTACATACCTGAACTGTGTCTTACTCTTTCTTATGGACTGACATAGAATATACATTCCGAGCAATATGATTAAAAGGACAGTCTACTCCTTAATCAACTTAATGGGGTAATTTATTATGCAGCGAATGCTGCATTCAACGCCCATCGTTTCAAGCTTGCCTGAAAACGGAAATTAAGAAGCAGAGGTCATAAGACTGCTGCTCCTTAACTTCTCCTTTTAGGTGGGGGACTGAAATCATCCCGATCCGGTACGATCGGGATGATTGACACCCCCTGCTAGCGGCCAATTGGCCGCGAGTGCGCAGGGGTGGTATTGCACAAGCATTTCACAAGAAATGCTTGAGCAATGTTAAATGCCAACAGCATATGCTACAGTGAATCATGTCTACTCGACCTTTAGTAAATCTACCCCAATCTCTTGCCTTAGAGGAAGCTGCAAATAGCCTCCTGCACCCTTTCTATATCATGCAGCAGGAACACTAAAAAAGAAAATGTATGCTTACCTGATAAATTTATTTATTTTTTGACACGATGAGTCAGCGGATCATCTTAATTACTAATGGGATATTCCCCTCCTGGTCAGCAGGAGGAGGCAAAGAGCACCACAGCAGAGCTGTTAAATAGCTCCTCCCTTCCCTCCCACTCCAGTCATTCGACCGAAATTAGGAAGAGAAAGGAAAAGCCAAGGCGCAGAGGTGCCTGAAGTTTACAAGAACCCACAACCTGTCTAAAAGAACAGGGCGGGCCGTGGACTCATCATGTCAAAAAAGAAATAAATTTATCAGGTAAGCATAAATTTTCTTTTCTTTTTTAAGACACGATGAGTCCACGGATCATCTTAATTACTAATGGGATTCAATACCAAAGCTAGAGTACACATATGATACGGGAGGGACAAGACAGGGAACCTAAACGGAAGGCACCACTGCTTGAAGAACCTCTCTCCCAAATTTATAAAACTTTGAAAAAGTGTGAAGAGAGGACCAAGTTCCACAGAAGCCTCACTTTTGAATACCCATGAGGAAGCAACAGCCCTTGTGGAATAAGCCGTAACCCTCCTGGGAGGTTACTACCCAGCAGTCTCAAATGCGAAACATATGATGCTCTTCAGCCAAAAAGAAGAGAAGTAATCGTAGCTTTCTGTTCCCTACGGTTTCCTGAGAAAATCACAAGCAAAGAAGAAGACAGACGAAAGTCCTTAAGTCGCCTGTAAGAAAAGCTTTAAAGCACGGGACCACATCTAATTTTTCTGTCCCCTTCGTTCATTCTGAGAAGAAGGATTAGGACACAAGGAAGGAACAACAATCTCCTGATTAATGATCTGATCAGAAAAAACCTTAACGAGAAATAGCCACAAGAAATAAAACATTCCAAGATAACAACTTAATACATTAACTACATTCAGACTCCCTGGAGGAGTAACTGGTTTGAACACAGGCCTGATCCTAACCAAGGCCTGACATAAAGATTGTACATCTGGGACATCTATCAGATGTTTGTGTAACAAAATAGATAAAGATATAGATTTAACTCCTTAGGGAACTTGACAAAAAAAACAATTCTCCAAACTCTCTTGGAGAAGAGACCAAATTCTAAGAATCCTAACTCTACTTCACAAGTAGCCCATGGATTCACACCAATAGAGATATTTTACATCACCTCCTATGATAAACTCTACTAGTGACAGGCTAACGAGCCTGAATCATGGTCCTAATGACCGAGTCAGAAAAAAATCCACAATATTAAGTGTTCAATCTCCAAGCAGGCAGTTTCAGAGAAATCAGATTTGGGTAAAGAAGGTCCTTCTTCATGGAAGTCTCAAGGTAGCCGAAAAGACATGTTCACCAGATCTGTATACCAAACCCTGTGAGGCGAAACCGGTGCTATGAGAATCACTGATGCCCTCTCCTGCTTGATTTGAGTAAGGACATATGGAAGAAAAGCAAACGGGGGGAAAAGCTGGAGAACACTTCCGGATGGGGTACCCACCCCCCGGATGAAAGGTCTGACTGCTCAGGAAATCCTCCTCCCAGTTGTCCACCCCTGGGATGAAGATTGCCGACCGACAGCCAGAATGGACCTCCACCCACTGAATTATTTTGGGTACCTCTCTCATCACTAAGGAACTCCTCATTCCTTTCTGATGATTGAAGTAAGTCACTGACGTTATCTTGTCCGACTGGAACCTGAAAAACTGGACCGAGGCTAACTGAGGCCAGGCCAGGAGAACATTGTAGATCGCTCTCAGCTCCAGAAAGTTTATGGGAAGAACAGACTCTGACTGAGTCCAAACCCCCTGAGCCCTTAGGGAGCCCCATATTGCTCCCCAAGGCTGGTGTCCGTTGTCACAATCACCTAAGGAGGTCTGCGAAAGCAGGTTCCCTGGAAGAGATGATCCAGAGACAACCACCATTGAAGAGAATCCCTTGTCTCCTGATCCAGTAGCATTCGAGGAGACAAATCTATATAATCTCCGATCCATTACCTGAGCATGTTTAACTGCAGAGGTCTGAGATGGAACCGAGCAAACGGGGTGATGTCCATTGCCGCCACCATTAGCCCGATTACCTCCATGCACTGAGCCACTGAAGGCCGAGGAGAGGACTGAAGGACTAGACAGGTATTGATAATCTTTGATTTCCTGACATTCTGTCAGAAAAACTTCCTTGATATGGAATCTATTACAGTTCCCAAGAGAATTACACTTGTGCTTGGGAGTAGGAACTCTTTTCCATGTCCATGAGAAATCTTGGATGCTGTAAGGATGGCGCCTGGACTAGGATGTCGTCCAGATAGGGTGCCACTGCAAAGCCCCATAACCGAAGAACCGCCAACAGCTATCCTAGAGCCCTTGTGAAAACTCAGAGTTGTGACAAGACCGAAAAGGCAAAGCCACAAACTGGAAACGTTTATCCAGAAAGGCAAACCTTAGAACTGGAGACGATTGTTGTGAATGTCACATGAAGGTATGCATCCTTTAAATCCACTGCTGTCATAAATTGACCCTCTTGGATCAAGGAAAGAATGGAACGATAGCTTCCATCTGGAAGGACGGTACACTAAGAAAGTTGTTTAGACTATTGAGATCTAAAAAGTGTTCTGAAGGTTCCCTATTTTTTTCGGAACCACAAACCGATTGGGGTAAAAAAAAACCGACCCTGTACCTGTAGAAGCACTGGAACAAATCATTCCCATGTCTGAGAATTCTCCTACGCATAGCAAGAACACCTCTCCTTTGTCTGATCTGCAGATAATCTTGAAAGCAGAAACCTGCCTCAGGGAGGAAAACTTTTGAACTCTAAGTCGTATCCCTGGGACCTATTTTCTAATGCCCAGGGGTCCTGAACATATTGAGCCTAAACCTGAGCGAAAAAGTGTATGCCCTACAGGATCCGGTCCCGGATTGGGGCATGTCCTTCATGTTATCTTTGATTCAACAGTAGTCTCTTTGGACATTTTTTTTTTTTTAAATTCCTTAAATTTCAAAAGAGATTATTTCCGTCAAGCCAAGTCCCAACAAGGTCTTCCCCTTGTAAGGAATCGCTAAAAGCTTAGACTTAGCGTGAACATCTGAAGAACAAGGCTCTAACCATAAGGCTCTGTGAGCTGGAACAGAGAAACCTGAAACCAATGCTCCCAGTTTGATAATTTGAAGGGAAAATTTTGAAATATTTATCCAGGAGAGTTTCTGACTTAGTAGCATCAGACAACACATCAAACCAATATTCTGTCGCACTAATGACAGTAGCAAAGTACACAGCTGGTTGTCATTGTAAGCCCTGGTGTACATCCCCTTTCTAAATTTTGTTCATAGGACCTTTGAGGTATAAGGTATAAAATTACTACAATTAAATAAATTAATCCTATTTAAAACTAAATACTTACCGATAAAATAAACCCTAAGCTAGCTACAATATAACTAATAGTTACATTGTAGCTAGCTTAGGATTTATATTTATTTTACAGGCAACTTTGTATTTATTTTAACTAGGTACAATAGTTATTAAATAGTTACTAAGAGCAAGTTTTCTCTGTGAAAAAATCACAAAAAGACAAAGGCGCCTCCTGGTGTAATACAGTTGGTGAAAGAGATTTGTTAGGTTATCAAAAAGGTACTCACAAGTGGAGCAGCACCCAATTGTGCTAAATCAAACAGACTGGGATCTCACAGTGTCCCAGCTCACTGACACTGCAAGGAAACTGGTTTCTCCAACGTCTTGCCGGACTGACAGAGCTCAGACTCTCACAAAGAGGTTTACATAAAACCAAATTTTATTAATAAAATAAAAATCTCAGTGTCTCATGACACTAGATATTAAAAGAACAAGCAAAGCGTTTCTCAGACTGCTGTCTCTTTCATCAGACTATTAATAACTACCTAGCTAAAATAAGTACAAAATTACCTGTAAAATAATCCTAACCTAAGTTACAATTACACCTAACACTACACTATCATTAAATAAAATTACCTAAACTACCCTACAATTAATTACAATTAAATAAACCTAAATTACAAGAAAAAAAAAACACTAACTTACAGAGAAAAAAAAGAATTACCAATTTTTTTAAACTAATTACACCTAATCTAATCCCCCTAATAAAATAAAAAAGCCCCCCAAAATAATAAAAATTCCCTACCCGGTATACTAAATTACAATAGCCCTTAAAAGGGACTTTTGCGGGCATTGCCCCAAAGTAATCAGCTCTTTCACCTGTAAAAAAAAGTACAATACCAACGCGCCCCCCCCAACATTAAAACCCACCACCCCACACAACCCAACCCTACTCTTAAAACCCACCCCAATCCCCCCTTAAAAAAAAACCCTAACACTACCCCCCTGAAGATCTCCCTACCTTGAGCTGTCTTCACCCAGCTGGGCACAAGTGGACCTCCAGAGGGGCAGAAGTCTTCATCCGATCCGGGCAGAAGAGGTCCTCCAAGCGGCAGAAGTCTTCATCCAAGCGGCATCTTCTATCTTCATCCCATCCTGAGCGAAGCGGGTCCATCTTCAATCCAGCCGACCGCGGAGACATCCTCTTCAAACGACGTCCTAACGAAGAATGAAGGTTCCTTTAAATGACTTCATCCAAGATGGCGTCCCTTGATTCCGATTGGCTGATAGGATTCTATCAGCCAATCGGAATTAAGGTAGGAAAAATCCTATTGGCTGATCCAATCAGCCAATAGGATTGAAGTTCAATCCTATTGGCTGATTGGATCAGCTAATAGGATTGAGCTCGCATTCTATTGGCTGTTCCAATCAGCCAATAGAATGCGAGCTCAATCCTATTGGCTGATTGGATCAGCCAATAGGATTTTTCCTACCTAATTCAGATCTTGGATGACGTAATTTAAAGGAACCTTCATTCTTCGTTAGGACGTCGTTTGAAGAGGATGGCTCCGCGTCGGCTGGATTGAAGATGGACCCGCTCCGCTCCGGATGGATGAAGATAGAAGATGCCGCTTGGATGAAGACCTTCTGCCGCTTGGAGGACCTCTTCTGCCCAGATCGGATGAAGACTTCTGCCCCTCTGGAGGTCCACTTGTGCCCGGCTGGGTGAAGACGGCTCAAGGTAGGTAGGTAGTTTAGGTAATTTATTTAATGATAGTGTAGTGTTAGGTGTAATTGTAACTTAGGTTAGGATTTATTTTACAGGTATATTTGTATTTATTTTAACTAGGAAGTTATTAAATTGTTAATAACTATTTAATAACTATTGTACCTAGTTAAAATAAATACAAAGTTGCCTGTAAAATAAATATAAATCCTAAGCTAGCTACAATGTAACTATTAGTTATATTGTAGCTAGCTTAGGGTTTATTTTATCGGTAAGTATTTAGTTTTAAATAGGATTAATTTATTTAATTATGGTAAATTTATTTTGTTTAATTTAAATTATATTTAAGTTAGGGGGGTTAGACTTAGGTTTAGGGGTTAATAAATTTAATATAGTAGCGGCGACGTTGGGGGTCAGAAGATTAGGGGTTAATAAATTTAATATAGTTGCGGCGACGTTGGGGGGGCAGATTAGGGGATAATAACTATAATTTAGGTGTCGGCGATGTTGGGGGCAGTAGATTAGGGGTTCATAGGAATAATGTAGGAATATTAAAAATATTTTGCAGGTGTCAGCGATAGCGGGGGGCGGCAGATTAGGGGTTAATAAGTGTAAGATTAGGGGTGTTTAGACTCGGGGTTCATGTTAGGGTGTTAGGTGTAGACATAACTTTTGTTTCCCCATAGGAAACAATGGGGCTGCGTTAGGAGCGGAAGCTGCTTTTTTGCAGGTGTTAGACTTTTTTTCAGCCAGCTCAGCCCCATTGTTTTCTATAGGGAAATCGTGCACAAGCACGTTCAGCCAGCTCACCGCTGACTTAAGCAACACTGGTATTGAGGTGAGATGTGGAGCTAAATTCTGCTCTACACTCACCTTTTTGCAGCTAACGCCAGGTTTAAAAAAACTTGTAATACCAGCGTTGTCTTAAGGGAGCGGTGGGAAAAAAAAGGCTTGTTAGCCCCGCAAGCCTTACCGACAAAAACTCGTAATCTAGCCGTAAGTATTGTGCTAGAAAAGAATAACTGCTCTACCATCCGATGAATGGAAGGAATGAAGCGAGTTTAGCCTAAGTCGGCCTCAACATAACTCTGCCCCTTGTTGGCGTGATAACAGTCAATCCCTGAGTCTGCCTAGAGATTGAAATTGCGCCCCTCAAAAACGGCGCCAAACGTAAGCCCCGCCCGTCATGGGCGTTACCACACACCTCTCCCGGTCGCCATTATTATCTTTAGAAATAGTACACCGGGAGATAACTGAACCCTTCATTGTAAGCCTGGGGGCAAAGTGTAATACTGTATGTTAGGTAGTACACCAAACAATCACCCTTCCTGAGCCCTCTTATATTCAGCTTGGTCCAAGTGATTAAAAACATTAACAGTGTAATGTCAAGTTTACTGTGTGATTGTGTCTATATAAGCCCCCAGAGAAGCCACCTTCTATTCTCCTCAGCCCCAGTGCCTGCTAATAAAATGCTGTCACAGGATCCTCCCTTTATATACAGTGGGGCAAAAAGTATTTAGTCAGTCACCAATTGTGCAAGTTCTCCCACTTAAGAAGATGAGAGAGGCCTGTAATTTTCATCATAGGTATACCTCAACTATGAGAGGCAAAATGTGGAAACAAATTCAGACAATCACATTGTCTGATTTGGAAAGAATTTATTTGCATATTATGGTGGAAAATAAGTATTTGGTCACCTACAAACAAGCAAGATTTCTGGCTCTCACAGACCTGTATCTTCTTCTTTAAGAGGCTCCTCTGTCCTCCACTCATTACCTGTATTAATGGCACCTGTTTGAACTTGTTGTCAGTATAAAAGACACCTGTCCACAACCTCAAACAGTCACACTCCAAACTCCACTATGGTGAGATCAAAGAGCTATTGAAGGACACCAGAAACAAAATTGTAGAACTGCGCCAGGCTGGGAAGACTGAATCTGCAATAGGCAAGCAGCTTGTGTGAGGAATTCAACTGTGGGATCAATAATTAGAAAATGGAAGGACATACAAGACCATGATAATCTCCTTTGATTTGGGGCTCCACGCAAGATCTCACCCCGTGGGGTCAAAATTATAACAAGAACGGTGAGCAAACATCCTAGAACCACACAGGGGGACCTAGTGAATGACCTGCAGAGAGCTGGGACCAACGTAACAAAGGCTACCATCAGTAACACACTACGCTGCCAGGGACTTAGATCCTGCAGTGCCAGACGTGTCCCCCTTCTTAAGCCAGTACATGTCTGGGCCCGTCTGAAGTATGCTAGAGAGCATTTGGATGATCCAGAAGCGGATTGGGAGAATGTCATATGGTCAGATTAAACCAAAGTAGAACTGTTTGGTAGAAACATAACTTGTCGTGTTTGGAGGAGAGAGAATGCTGAGTTGCAACCAAAGAACACCATACTACTGTGAAGCATGGGGGTGGCAACATCATGCTTTGGGGCTGTTTCTCTGCAAAGGGAACAGGACGACTGATCCGTGTACATGAAAGAATGAATGGGGCCATGTATCGTGAGATTTTGAGTGCAAACCTCCTTCCATCAGCAAGGGAATTGAAGATGAAACGTGGCTGGGTCTTTCAGCATGACAATGATCCCAAACACACTGCCCGGGCAACAAAGGAGTGGCTTCATAAGAAGCATTTCAAGGTCCTGGAGTGGCCTAGCCAGTCTCTAGATCTCAACCCCATAGAAAACCTTTGGAGGGAGTTGAAAGTCCGTGTTTGCCCAGCGACAGCCCCAAAACATCACTGCTCTAGAGGAGATCTGCATGCAGTAATGGGCCAACATACCATCAATAGTGTGTGACAACCTTGTGAAGACTTACAGAAAACGTTTGACCTCTGTCATTGGCAACAAAGGATATATAACAAAGTATTGAGATGAACTTTTGATATTGACCAAATACTTATTTTCCACCATAATTTGCAAATAATTATTTCCAAATCAGACACATTTTGTCTCTCAACTATACATATACATGTATACAGGTATACATATGATGAAAATTACAGGCCTCTCGCATCTTCTGAAGTTGGAGAACTTGCACAATTGGTGGCCTGACTAAATACTTTTTTGCCCCACTGTATATATAGGAGTTTTATGTCCCAGAAAAGTGCTACACTTCCTCTGTCCTGAATCTTTCTTTTTCTTCAGACCCAGAATAAAAAAGCCAGCACTTACCTTTAAAATCTGCCCGACAGCAGGACAGCCTCAGCAGGTTTAAGAGGTCCTCTCCCTCCCATAGCCCTGTGGATAAAGATAAAGCCTGAGTCATCTTACTTAGGCTATCAGGATTAGGGCAGCATCAATGTATGGGAGGTGCAGTGAGAATTATGTCCCACAAGTTCCCATTGCTTTAAAGCCACCATTGCTCTACTGAAGAGACTGATTTGGACTACGGCTACACCCTAGAACAAAGCAGCACAATCTTGCACTACTTTAAAAATAATAAACTCTTTATTGAAGAATCTATTCTAACACCTCACTTTACCTATTTCCTATCACTAACGTAGGCAAAGAGAATGACTGGGGTGGGAGGCAAGGGAGGAGCTATTTAACAGCTCTGCTGTGGTGCTCTTTGCCTCCTCCTGCTGACCAGGAGGTGAATATCCCATTAGTAATTAAGATAATCCATGGACTCATCGTGTCTTAAAAAAGAAAAGCTATTTTAAAATGAATATTGTTTCTGGCCACTTTGAAATGGCTGCCAAGCTCAGCCCACTGATGACATCATGATCTGGACTGCATCTAGGCATTCTGCTAAATAGTATTGACAGTCTGTTGAATCCAACTAGTGATCCTTTTGTGATTGGATGCCATATGCAGAACAAATCATGATGTCATCAGTGGACTGAACTTGGCAGCCATTTCAAAGTGGCTAGAAACAATATTCATTTTAAAATAACTTTTTTACTGTTCCTGCTGCATGATATTAAAAAGATGCAGGAGGCTATTTGCAGCTTAATTTAAGGTAACACTTTAAGATGACCAAGGTGTAGACTGTCCCTTTAAGAGTGCAGATTTTGATCTTTCTATCAGTGTTATTTTTATTCAACTATGTACAGAAAATGTATGGGTTTTTTTCTTGAACTTGCAATGTACTGTACGATAAATAAATATTTAATAAAGTTTTGAAAAAAAGAAACTGAAAAAGAGGTAAAGCACATTTTCCATATCTAGTGCAGAATTATTATCCCAAACACCTTGTACCAAGAAAGCTATCCACAAATCTCAAAATATACACTTTAAAGGGATATGAAACCATAAAGATTTTTCTTTTGTGACTCAGATAAAGCATACAATTTAAGAAAAAGTTTCCAATTAACTTCTATTATCAAATTTGCTTTGTTCCCATGATATTCTTTGGTTGAAGAGATACCTAGGTAGGCATCTGAAGCACTAGATGGCAGGAAATCGTGGTGTCCTCTAGTGTTCTTGTGAAAGGATTACATTCTTGTAAAACTGATGCTATATAGTGCTCCAGAAATGGGTTCCTAAGGAAAAATCCCTGCTTTTCAACAATGGATACCAAAGAACTAAAAAATGATAATATTAGTAAATTAGAAAGTTGTATAAAATCACATGCTCTATCTGAATAACAAAGGACAAAATTTGGGTTTTATATCCCTTTAAAGAACCATTGTAGTAAAAAAAGAACATGCTCTAATTAGAGACCGTAATGTTATCACTAGCAACCCCGCAATGTCATGTGTTTGTGAATTATATTCTCATTTAAGGCACAGTGTGAGTAAAGACATTAAACTGACAGATAAATCCAAATTATTAACTAAATAAGAGTATAAGAGCACAATATTCTGTGAGACTGTAAAAAAGTTTGGGCAAATAAGGGAGATCCCTGGAAATAACAGAAGGTTTTCAAACTCTAGGCTTGTGGCAGTTTACACTCGAGACTAGGGGGCCAATTTATCACGGCCCAATTGCCCTGAATGCACCTGTTACTGCGCGAGGAAACAGGAGTTAAGAAGCAGCGGTCTTAAGACCGCTGCCCTTCAACTCGTCCGCTGCCTCTGAGGCTGCGGACATCAATGTTAAATGTCCCCCCAAACATTGATAAATCGGCCCCTAGATGTTCTCTGTGGCTCCTAAACGGGGATAAAACACACAGCATTACAGGGTTGTGTTAAAATTACATACTCTAACGTAAAAAAGGCACTAATACATTTAAAGGGACAGTGAACTCTAAAATTACTATTGTTTCAAAAGATAGATAATCCCTTTATTACCCTTTTCCCCAGTTTTGCACATGGTTATATTAATATACTTTTTTTTATTGATGATAAAGAGATATACAAACAGAAGGAATTTGAGAGGTACAATCAACGTTTCAAATATTCACAACATATTTGACATATAATAGTGTACCTGAGAGGTTTCTTTCCTCATTGTTTTCTCCCCTTAAAGGGACAGTCAAGTATAAATTAAACTTTCATTATTCAGATAGGACTTTTAATTTTAATCGACTTTCCAATTTACTTTTATCATCAAATTTGCTTTTTTCTCTTGGTATTCTTAGTTTAAACTAAACATAGGTAGGCTCATATGCTAATTTCTAAGCCTTTGAGGGCTGCATCTTATCACATGCTTTTTAAATCTCTTTTCAACACAAAGAGACAGAAAGTACACTGGGCCATATAGATAACACTGTGTTCAGGCACAGAAAGTTATTTAAGATCTAGCACAATACAATGCTAAATTTAAGACAATAGATAATAAACAGTCACAGTCATGTGATCAGGGGGCTGGAAGAAGGTTCCTAGATACAAGGTAATCACAAAGGTAAAAAGTATATTAATATAACTGTGTTGGTTGTGCAAAACTGGGGAATGGGTAATAAACAGATTATCTATATTTTAAAACAATAACAATTCTATGGTTGACTGTCCCTTTAACTTTGATATAGGTCATTCATGGACCTCAGTGTTGTAAATTGACTTTGATCAGGGGTTAACCTTATGTAAAGACACATAAACAAACAAGTGCATCACAGAACAGATTTATGTTAGACTGGTAATCTCTGTTGTATATTAGGATGCATTAGCCATAACTGGAGGCATATGAAATCCATAAAACGCTGCTATTTTAAATTAAAAATAACTAATAGGTTATCTAACTAAATCATGTTAATCCAAGGGGATATAAAAATTATGTAGCAGGCGTTTATACCTCTTAAAGGGATACTAACCCAAAAAAAAATATTTTATGATTCAGATAGAGCATGCAATTTTAAGCAACTTTCTAATTTACTCCTATTATCAATTTTTCTTTGTTCTCATGTTATCTTGATTTGAAAAAGCAGTAATGAAAGGTTAGGAGCCGGCCCATTTTTAGTTCAGCACCTGGGTAGCGCTTGCTAATTGGTTTGCTACATTTAGCCACAAATCAGCAAGTGCTACCCAGGTGCTGAACAAAAAATGGGCTGGCTCTAAAGCTTACAGTACTGCTTTTTCAAATCAAGATAGCATGAGAACAAAGAAAAATTGATAATAGGAGTAAATTAGAAAGTTGCTTAAAATCTCATGCTCTATCTGAATCATGAAGAAAAAAAAATGGGTTTAGTATCTCTTTAAAGCATGTTTTCTTCTATTCTAAACGTGTATATGTATATTGGTTCAGTGATACTGAGCAGTGGCGCTAACTCCATGGAGCATAGCTTCAGGTCCCATATAAAGTAAGTGTATGCAGACGCCTTCCAGTATACTATGAATGGTATCGATGTGTTAGATATGAAATTCTCAGTCAAGTAAAGATTGACGTGTGTTATATAAAGCTTTTCTATTTTTATCTTCCCCACGGCTCTGGCCGCCAGCCCCCGAGGAGAAGTCTATGTTAGCTTAGGACTGCATACAATAATGATCCTGTATTCACAGAAACGACAACTGTTTTACAATCCATGCATAGAGGATTTATCAAAGGTCTGGCGGACCTGATCCGACATCGCGGATCAGGTCCGACAGACCCTCGCTGAATGCGGAGAGCAATACACAAGAGCTGCTGGTGCAACGCCGCCCCTGCAGATTTGCGGCCAATCGGCCGCCAGCAGGGGGGGTGTCAATCAAACCGATCGTACTCGATCGGGTTGAACTGTGGCGATCTCTGTCCACCTCCTCAGAGCAGGCGGACAGGGTTATGGAGCAGCTTGATAAATGGGCCTCATAAAGTGTTATTCCGGGGCCCCCCACAAAACCCCCCAGAACAAGAGTACATATAAAGGGGCAGATTTATCAATGTCCGCCAGACATCGCTGAATGCAGACAGCAAACGATTGTAGGCATTTAACATTGCACAAGCAGTTCTGATGAACTGCTTGTGCAATTCCGACCCCTGCAGGTTCATGTTAGATGGCTCCGATGTCTGCGGATTTCTCAGAGTTTCAGCCGGAGCTCTAGGGAAGTGCAACCATTTCAGAATGCTGTTCAGAAACGCCCCCATATTACTATTATACTTTTACCTCTGTGATTAAATTGTATCTAAGCCTCTTCTGACAGCCCCCTGATCACAACTTTTTATTTATTATCTACATGAACTAGCTAGTTCATGTATTATCTAAATGAACTAGCATTCTCCTGTTGTGAAAAGCAAATAAAAAAGCATGTGATAAGAGGCTGTCTGTAGTGGCTTAGAAACAGGCAGAAATTTAGAGGTTTATGGTTGTGCAAAGCTGGGGAATGGGTAGTAAAGGCTGGTGGGGTTGCTCAGTTGGTAAATTCCCTGACTACAAAAAAGCCTGTTTAAAAGATCCAAGGTCACAGGTTCAAATCCCGGCAGGGCCGACTCAGCCCTTCATCCTTCCGAGGTAGATAAAATGAGTACCATTAAAATGGGTAATAATAACAACTATTACTATTCAGCTGCCGATTTGGTTAATTCCAAGTGCGAGTGCTGAAAAAGCGCTATGAGTGCCACTGGGAGAAAGGCGCTATATAAATACTAGTTATATTATCTATATTCTTAAACAATAACAATTTGGTGTTTGACTGTCCCTTTAATATAGGTTTCAGAAAATTATTATTATTTCATTGTAACTCGCCACCAAATTCTGCAGTGCAAACCCAAAATTTCTTTATATTATGAACCTCAAGTCTTAACAGACACTCTGCAAGACAATATCAATCTTGCAAGCCTAAAAATGAAGCAGGTAGAGATGTCATTTCAAACAGCTTTATTGTACACATTATAAAAACGTAATTACAAGACAAAGAACATAACGCCTGCCATCACAATCAGGGTTGTGTAACCACAGATTGTCTGCACTGAGCTGATCTACCTTCCAATGAACTCCCTCATCTTGTGATGTCTGTTTGACGCAGCATATCATTTACAATCTGACAAGTGCTTGTGACTGTTATACTGATATTTGGGGGGTTTTCTTAGTAGAAATGCAAGTGTTAACTTTACTGCAAATTGCTATTCACAATAACACATTTTCGCTGTATATGAGAGCCTATCTCAAACTATACTTGGACCATTTGATGACCACAACATATACCCTGAAATCAACCCTCTCCCCTCAAATTACATCATATCAATAAAATGCATTTCAATTTGAATAGATTCATTTTTGCCATACACTTGCGTTAGCAAAAATTCTTCTTGTAAAAGCTATCACTGATTCAGCCGCATACACATATATGTTGTGCATGCCCTGTGCACCCTCATTCAATCACTGCTCTACATCAGAGAACAAGTGGCGGCATGCAGTCTGCCAGTGATTACTTAATTTGCATCATAAGAGCCACTGAGCAAGCATGGAGTTGAGTACCTCTATTTCCATATTAATTAAGTACTATTAATACTTGCTCTCATGAAACGTTATGGGACAGATTACAAGTGGAGCGGTATTTAACGCTCCCACTTGCGTGTTAACTCTGTTAGAAGTAAGGATTTTGCGCACATCGGATATCGCTCGTATTACAAGTTGAAAGTAAAAGGTTTAAGCTCTCGCTCTAAACCCAATGTGCTCAAAAAGCCGAACTTTGAATATCGACATTGCGATAAAATATTCCCCATAGAAGTCAATGGAGAAAAAAAAAAACACCCCAATGGCGCGTAAATCCGTTTGCATATTCTCAAGTGGGCTAACCAGACATAAAAATATGAATATTTCACATTCCAATGTTCCATAATATGTTCTATTTATTCTTAAATACATATTTCTACATATATCTGATGGTATTTTGGTACAATATATATCTATACCTATATATACATGATTATACATAGGTATAGATATATACAGATAGCACTCAGTTTACGCCGGGGTTAGGTTCCAGAAGGAATGGTTGTAAATCGAAACCGTTGTAAATTGAAACCCAGTTTATAATTTAAGTCAAAGGCCCCTCTCAAAATTGTCATAAGTAACACCTAATACATAATTTTTAAAGCTTTGAAATGAAGACTTTAAATGCTAAACAGCATTATAAACCTAATGAAATAATCACACAACACAGAATATATAATTAAACTAAGTTAAATGAACAAAAACATTTGCTAAACAGCATTATAACCTAATAAAATAATCACACAACACAGACTTCACTTGCATTTTTCTGCAAACAGTTCTTTCTATGCATTCCAATCTGATTTATAGACAGGAAGATCTTGTTCCTTTGAAATCTGCTCGATAGCTCAGGTCTGGTTAAACTGATTAATTTCAGCTTGCTTGGCTTTGCTGCAACACAAGCGGACAGTTCCACCTACTGTCTATTTTAATAAATGCACTGCTTCTCAATGCTTTACAATAGCAGTCACATGACTGGATAAAAAGGTTGTTATTCTGAACCGGTGTAAATTGAACCGTTGTAAAACGAGGGCCACCTGTATATATATATATATATATATATATATATATATATATATATATATATATATATATATATATATATATATATATATATATATATATATATAAAAATATCTATGTATAAATACATAGAACATATTCCCTAATGTGAAGAACATTGGAATGTAAAATATTTACAGTAAATACACAGTATAACACTTTATTAAATTTGAATATTGCATAAATATTATTTTTCATATTTTCATCTATTTAACTGCAAAGGACTCCAATGCACTTACATATATATCTATATGTGTGTACGTATGTATGTATGTGTTTATATGTCTGTAAATACATATGTACATATATAAATACATAAATACATATGTACACATATAAACATACATATACATATTAAGACATGTATATCTATGTATCTCTATGTCAACGCCTTTTGCAGCCTTTTATTTTCTGACACCTGACCTCATATCTTTGCGCCCTTATAACTTTTTTGTGCAATTTTAAAAATATATATTTTTATTAGATAGTGTTATTATGAGTGTAACTGTACTTTTGAATGTATTTTTGATGGGGTTTTTGCAGCTTTTTCTTTTGTGAAACAGTTAAACCAGAGCTCTGGGGACGCAGTAATCATTCTAGCGAAAAATAGCGATTGCACTCATGGGTTTGCATTTACTTCATCTTATAATGCCCTGAATAACATTTTTTATTTTTAAATAATTGTTTGACCAAAGATCTAAAGTATAGTTTTTAATCATAGCATTTTACAAAAAAATATTTAATTGTTATTAGGCTTATTTTATTTCTTAACAGCAAGTTATATACATAAGCAGAGTATTATTCATTGGCTTTACTGTTTCTATGACCGCGTTCGGGCAGCGCTCAGGAGCTAGTGGAGGCACTTCTACTCCAGCAATGATGTGGCGCTAGGTGACGTCACAAGCAAGGGAGCTTAGAAAAAAACATTCGCATGCGCAAAGGGATCTGCTGCACAATAATGAATTTTGCGCATTCGTATGTTTATTATAAGCTCCCTTGTAGTATAAATAACTATATTTATATTTATATATAATATATATATATATATATATATATATATATATATATTTATTTATATATATATATATATATATATTATATATATATATATATATATATATATATATATATATATAGCAATCAAAGAGGATAAAGTAAAGGGACTCCTGAATATAAATATTTGTAAAGCCACCATGTGGATATCTATTCCACTCGACCCCTTATGCAGGTTTAAGAGACAATTCACTGTAGAAAACCGCAATATCCAAAACCAAAAAGCACAAACATCCCCTCAAGCAAAGATAGCAGGAATAAAGTTCATCATTGAAGTAGGCAGGTGAGTCTCATATAAGGCAAACGGTAAATACGTCACCCTCAAATAGGCAATACAGTGTTGCCACAGGATATCGATAGCAATACCCAAACAGCTAGTAGCTGTATGACTCACCCTTCTTGCTTGTAGTTTCAAAATTACAACTTGAATGAGAGAATCCTGCTGAATGCTCCGTGATCCACGGCATCTGAGACAGCCTTGATGCCACTATCCAGCCGGTTCCGGTCATGTGATGGGCGTCGGGCGTCACAGCCAATGGAGTTGATTAGCCTACCAGGAGGCTTTCAGAGTTCAACGTCGGAGGGGATGCCCAATGTCGAAAGAAGTAGGGGGAGTGGAATAGAGGCACGCTCCTGATGCAGCCCAGAGCGCTGGAAAAATAGGCATCAAACGAAAAAAATGATATCCAGGCTGCAGTTAAAAACAAAGTCTTTATTGAATTCCACTTGGGATAAAAAATGAAAAGATAGGGGGATCCAGCATAACAGTGTTACCAAAGTTGTTCCGCTAACATGTTTCGGTAAAGACCGTAATCATAGCTAATTGGTAACTGGTGTGCTGGCTATTTAAAAGACAAAATCAACACTCATTGGACAAAGTTAAGACCAATGAAATGGTACACTGTTAGTCATAAAACGTAGTAGAATGAAAGAACTAATACACCCTGACATGTTAGTACATAAATAGATAAACTCACATAGCACACCACAAAATATAAACATTAGAGTGTGTGCTGCGAACATTAAAGAAAGAGGAAATAACAAATAAAGGTAGCGATAGGGGCATAAAATACTCTCATAGATTAAGTGTAAAAGTATAAAACACATACCAAAATGCACGAACCACCTAGCATATAAATGTGTATGGATGTATAGGCAATGTAAAATGTATGTAATTAAACTGATATATAATTTTACATACAGAAGCATATATATATATGGAAAAGGTAAAGGTATATCTGTACATGCATATAATACATATATATAAATATATTACATCGCTAAAGCAATATACAACTAGCTAAGTGTGGCCTGCTGAAATAATTACAACTCAAACACAAACATAGCGATAATACATTATGTTTATATTTATATTCACTCCGTTATATTTACTCCGTTATATTTAGCGTAAGGATCCCTATCTAGTGAGAGTTTAGATCTCAAATGCGTATCAATGTACACGGGTAACAGTGACCCATATATAGGGAAATAGAGCAATTGAAAATACAACTACACTAATCTAAAATACTGAGTAAAATACACTAAATGAGTATAGTGGGGGGTAAGTTGTAAAAAACAGTAAAAGTACACTGCACTGTGGTGTGGGTAAAAATAAGAGAGCCCTATCTTAAAAAGATGTATATAGAGAAAGCGTTAAGGTAACAAAAATCAGGAAAATGCTTGGCAAGCGTGAGAGGCAATGGTAATTATTTCCAATAGTTAATCAAATCATATTCAGAGTTTAAACCCTCTGGTACTCTAGTACGCAATTTAAAAATCCAAAACATCTCACGCTTGCCAAGCAGCTGATTCCTGTCACCTCCTCTAGGTGGTGCCTTGACATGTTCAATAGCCTGCCATCTGAGTGTGGCATTACTCTTATTGTGAAAATTCCGAAAATGCTTAACCAATGACAGATGACAGCCTTGTTAGCTGTGTGGAGGGAGGCTTACGTTGCTCCTATAGGAAGAACAGAACCTTGGGTAATATTCTGGCCCCCCTCAGAAGTTTTGACTAAGAAACCCGACAGACAGAGCTCTTGGTTGCAATATAGGGGGATGTACAGGTGCGGCAGATCGAGATGTAGACCGTGTGAGTTTATCATTATTTCTGATGACTTCAGATCAGAGGTTACTGGAGAGATTTTTAAGATATCATCTTGCCTCAACTGTACATCCTCCTATGTTATCTACTTACTTTACTGCATAGAGTGCCATCTACAGTATGTAGGACTCACCACCACGGATGTAAATACTAGAATCAGGAACCATCTTTCTACAATCAAACTGGGCGAAGCCAGTACCCCCTTGGTTAAGCATTTTCTGAATTTTCGCAATAAGAGTAATGCCACACTCAGATGGCAGGCTATTGAACATGTCAAGGCACCACCTAGAGGAGGTGACAGGAATCAGCTGCTTGGCAAGCGTGAGATGTTTTGGATTTTTAAATTGCGTACTAGAGTACCAGAGGGTTTAAACTCTGAATATGATTTGATTAACTATTGGAAATAATTACCATTGCCTCTCACGCTTGCCAAGCATTTTCCTGATTTTTGTTACCCTTAACGCTTTCTCTATATACATCTTTTTAAGATAGGGCTCT